>NC_069499.1:853845006-854091905 GCF_027579735.1 Bombina bombina | reverse complement strand
TTTGTATAATGCGATACTAGGTGGGAGAGCAAAATTATCTAATCGCTTCGCAGAAGCGAATGTGACAGTCATACCGAAACAGGATAGAGACCCGTTACTGACGGCATCATATCGTCCAATTTCCCTACTAAACGTAGACTATAAATTGTTTACTAAAATATTGGCCAATAGACTTGCAGGAGTACTCCCTTTCCTAGTACATAGAGACCAAACCGGGTTTGTGCAGGGTAGATCTGCGGTTCGGAATATGAGACAACTCCAATTAATACTTGCCCATTTTTGGGGTAAGAGTATTGAAGCCCAACATAGGAATGACGAAGATGCTTGCCTGATCCTGGTGGATGCGGAAAAGGCATTCGATAAGATGCTTTGGGATCACCTCTTTACGGTGATGGGGAGATTCGGAGTGCAGGGTCCTTTTCTGACGGCTATTAAAGCTATTTACAGTAACCCCCAGGCAGCGATCTTGATCAATGGAACACCGTCTGAACCATTTTTCCTCATGAGGGGTACGAGGCAGGGGTGTCCCCTCTCTCCACTCCTTTTCGACTTGGCATTGGAACCCCTAGCGATTAAAATTAGGAAAGACACTCTGGGGATTAACATAGGCAAGGAAGTTATTCACTTATCTCTCTTTGCGGACGACATGATATTATACACGCGAGACCCTAGAACACATATTCCCACTATCATGCAGATTATATCAGACTTTAGTGACATATCAGGGTATAAATAAATAAGGATAAATCCGAACTGTTATGGTTGCATAATGGAAACCCCTCTATCCCCTGAGGGACAATTTCAAAATCATCCACGGCCCCTTTAAGTACCTAGGCATCACGCTGACTAGCAACCCTGCCAATTGGTATAGAGCAAACTTCACGCCACTGTTGAAAGAACTAAAGCAGTTGCTGGTGAATTGGGAGGGGTTACCGCTAACATTATCCGGGAGAGTGGGGTTAATTAAAATGATTTTATTCCCCAAACTTTTGTACACTTTACAGATGTTGCCGGAACTGCTGCATAAGCAGGATCTTAAAGCCTTAAATAGGGATATTCTCCATTTTCTATGGAAGGGGAAGAAACACAGATTGAGCTATCATAAAATGACGTGCCAACCTGCAATGGGAGGCTTTGGACTCCCAAACATTGAACATTACAACTGGGCAGCCTTGGCCAAGTATGTAATGGATTGGCTAGTTGATGGGAACTACTTTACTAACTATGCACTCGAATCAGAACTTATTAGTCCATGGTCCCTGAAGATGCTACCACATATGTCGCATGCACAGATCCAACCCATAGCTAGGGAGATACCCCCTCTATACCAGCCTATAAGGGCCTGGTGGAAGATGTGCAGAACGCTTAACGTTTCACACAAACATACAATTTATTTACCGTTGCAGGGTAACCCAGACTTCCCTGCAGGGTTCACGACAAAACCCTTTAAACAGTGGGAGAGATGGGGGATCACTATGGTTCAGCAAACATTAATGGATGATAGAAAATCAATTCGGCCCTTCAGAGACCTTCAAAAAGACTATAATATTCCCAACACACACCACTTTGCATACCTCCAGATGCGACACTATGTCCAGAACCTGCTGAGAACAGGATCCATGCCTGACACTGCCTGTAGCATATACAGACTTCTGACACTGACGAAGGGGGGGATGACCTCCATCTCATGCGCATACAGTGCCCTTCAAACTGAACCTAATAACGTGCTTAAAACACACCTCCAGAATACCTGGAGCACACTGATGGGTCACGATGTGACAGATCACGATATAGAACAGAGTATATCTAGAGTGAGAAAAGCCACTTTATCGAATGACTTACGCGAATCACACACAAAATTGATCCACAATGTGTACATCACACCCAAGATGTTCCACAGATGGGTACAAAGCTCTTCGGGTCTGTGCCCGAAATGTGCATATAAAGATCCTGATGTATTACATATGATAAAGACTTGTCCAAAGCTAACTAAATTCTGGGGTATGACGCGGAGATGGGTTGAGAGTAGTATTGGAGTGAGATTTAGCTTAACGATAGAAATGGTTATCTTACTACATTCACAGACAAAATTAGGGAAGCATTCAGAGTTCATCCACAATGTAGTTTTGCATGCCAGAAAACTCATCCTCCAACAGTGGATGATGTCTACCTCGCCCAGCCTGCTGCAACTCAAAGGGGCTCTAAGAAAACAGATGATCTGCGAACAGTTAGACACACAAGGGGACATTACACGACGGACGAAGAAATTCATGACTAAGTGGGAACCTTTTATAGATACCCTAGATCTCACACATCAAAGACAGGTCCTATACCCACTTAAAAACTCTGATTACATTTTGAATGCTCAATTACTGGGAAAGTGGAACATCTTCAACTAAGTAGATAAACATACTGATATGAGAATAGCTGAGTGGAGTCGGAGAGGGTAGCCCTGGAGGGCGCCCCGGGGGAGGTCAGAAGTGCACATTTTGGTAGAGGTGTGAAAGGAAGGGGGAAGGTATGGGTAGAGGGAGTTAATTTTTCATTATTTGATGTTTGTAATTGTCCTCTTCTGGAGATCAGACAGGGAGCTCTCTGTCTAGAGGTAAGCCGGATCCCGCAATACAAGAGACTTTTGGAGGACCCCAAAAGAGGACAATGGTTCTTACATGAGGAGAGTAATAGGAAATACGCTAGCTTGATAAGGAGAGCTCCTAGATCACGAGTTTGTTATCTTAGATGTCAAATATATATTCCAAGGATAAAGGTAGGGACAAGATAGGGGGAGAGGGTGTGGGAGGGAGAAGGAGAAGTATTATGTTAAAAATCAAAACCCAGTGCTGTGGAAGGCTAATTGTTCACTGCTTAAATGTATGCTGGTTTTAATGTTCTTGTTTTTCATTTGTGGCCTGTCTGCTGTACTGGAAAAATAAAATATTTAAAAAAAAACATGCCAGCAAACGTTTAAAATACACTTTTATAAGAGTATGTATCTCTATTAATAAGCCTGATACCAGTCTCTATCACTGCATTTAAGGCTTTACTTACATTACTTCGGTATCAGCAGCATTTTCTAGCAAATTCCATCCCTAGAAAAATATTTTAATTGCACATACCTTATTACAGGAAAACCTGCACGCTATTCCCCCTCTGAAGTTACCTCACTCCTCAGAATATGTGAGAACAGCAAAGGATCTTAGTTACTTCTGCCAAGATCATAGAAAACGCAGGCAGATTCTTCTTCTAAATACTGCCTGAGATAAACAGTACACTCCGGTACAATTTAAAAATAACAAACTTTTGATTGAAGAAATAAACTAAGTATAAAACACCACAGTCCTCTTACGACCTCCATCTTAGTTGAAAGTTGCAAGAGAATGACTGGATATGGCAGTGAGGGGAGGAGCTATATAACAGCTCTGCTGTGGGTGATCCTCTTGCAACTTCCTGTTGGGAAGGAGAATATCCCACAAGTAATGGATGATCCGTGGACTGGATACACTTAACAAGAGAAATAAAAATAAAAAACATGAATGACATGGTTATCACAAATTCTGGATTTACTGCTTACCATTTAGCAAGAGGGCTCATGATCTGAGGATGGTCACATATAAAGGTTGGGTTGATGCAGGTTACCTCCAAGAAATCACCAACCAGCTGCAACACACACAAAAAAGACAAATGCAAATTTAAAAAAAAAATAAAAAACAAAAAAAACACCCCACTACACACATTTATTAGTAGTAATTGTTATTACTAGTAATGCAGAAATATTTGTTAGACGTAACATCATTTATCAGCTGACTGGATAACTGCTGATTACTCCATCACGAAAATTAGAAATCTGTAAACTGCAAAGAACATGGCTGATATAGGCCATTTGCACCATTTTAAAAACCATTCTGACCTATCTAGGGACTGGAGAGTGGAACACTTCACAAAAAAAATTGGCGTTATACAATTTACTGCTACCTATATGGCTTTTTAATAACCATATAATATTGATCATTAAAATAAATTGGTATCACATCTAAACCAAATATTTAACATAAGCAGCAGTTTTAGCTCATATTCTAGTTCAAGAGAGGGAGGCAAGTCAGCTCACTATAGCGGCTCAAGTGAGGACACCTCATTCTCAGTATTTTATGTAGAGATGTTGTTCGATTTCCTCCTTTTTCCCCAAACTAAATGAACAAAAACCGCAACAAAAAAATGAACAGCATTCCAGACCAAACAATAGAAATATTATGTTGGCAATGCATACACTTTAAACTAAAGACCATTTAGTCTTCCGTTTTAGTGTAAATTTGCAAAATGATAGTGACACTTGAGAATCAGGCTGACTTTCATTTCATATGGGAGATGTATAATACATATAGTATACATTAGCTACTCCCCTCCCCCATTTAACTTTGACATGTAGACAGATGCCTATATACATATAGCTAGTGGCAGTAAGAGCTCTTTCCCTCAATTCTTTATAAACACCTACATGTAGAAAAGATATGCTCTGTTAATAGGGACTATTAACCAGTTAGTTAATGTTGAATTATGCTGATGACCCCCCCCCCACTTCCGAGGACACAGTTGCAATTCAGATCTGTGTACACAATCTTCCCCCACAGTTTTATAATTTTATAGTTTATTCAAAACACTTACAGGGTTCTTCTTATTCTGTTATTCCCATCTAGTGAAGAGATCCAAGAGTGTCCACTAATTATCATTATGGGTTTATCTCTCAGTTAATAATATACACTAGGGCCTATTAAACAATATACATTTGAGACAGATATCTGCTCACTTCTTGTTCTCTACTAGTTAATAAATCTGATCACATCAAGTTCTTTACCAGTTAATACAATCATATTCCTATAGGTTATATTACCAAGGAAAATGGGGTCCCAGAGTGGCCTCTGATGGTGTTAAGCGAATCATTGAATATAAATAAAACTGGAGGTTTTGCAAATAAGGTAAGGATAGTTTATGCAGCTGTTCTCAAGATATACATGTTCTAAGTGCCATACAGATAATAGTATTATAATTGTTGTTTTGTCTGCAAAAATGTCTCTAAATTTACATGTCAAATGTTTCTGCACATTTTATTATCTGTATACCTGCTGTGTTTCATGTTTAAAACTCAATAAAAATATAAAAAAAAAAAATTAAAAAAAAGGGAAGCAAATTTGTGCTTCCTGTAGACTCAGCCCATTTGAACAGGGATGTTCTTCAGCACAACGGGTTATGGTTTCTATTATAAAAAACAAAAGCTTGAAATACAATACAAAATTTAATATTCTGCAGCTGGTACTGAAAGCAGATTAAGAAAAATTACAGTGTGCAATTAAAGGGACAGTCTAGTATAAATTAAACTTTCATTATTCAGATAGGACTTTTAATTTTAATCAACTTTCCAATTTACTTTTATCGTCAAATTTGCTTTTTTCTCTTGGTAATCTTAGTTTAAACTAAACATAGGTAGGCTCATATGCTAATTTCTAAGCCTTTGAGGGCTGCCTCTTATCACATGCTTTTTAAATCTCTTTTCAATACAAAGAGACAGAAAGTACACGTGGGCCATATAGATAACACTGTGATCAGGCACAGGGGTTATTTAAGATCTAGCACAACACAATGCTAAATGCAAGACGATAATAAACAGTCAGTCATGTGAACAGGGGGCTGGAAGAAGGTTCCTAGATACAAGGTAATCACAGGACGTAAAAAGTATATTAATATAACTGTAGAAATAAAAAGAGCGCACAAAAGACTCAAGTGTAGATTTTATTAGAAGAGTTTGCACACAAGATAAGTTACACTTACTAGAAATATAGTTTAAAACGGCATTCAGAGTTCAACTCTCTTTCCTCTGCTTAAGAAGCCGCTCCACACTACTGCCTAGGAAGTCAGTGTCTCCAGGTGTTTGCAAAACCGGCGTCTGTAACAGGGCTTTCCGGATGCCCTTGCTAACTGCCCGTCTGCCAATAGGAAGGAGTGGTTTAAGTTGAAGTCGGAGCGTCGGACCTGTCAACCGATACCTGACGAGTTTCCCCCAGTCAGCGGGTGGGCTTTTTCAAAGATAAAATACGCGTCAGGTACCGGTTGACAGGTCCGACGCCCCAACTTCGACTTAAACCGCTCCTTCCTATTGGCAGATGAGCAGTTAGCAAGGGCATCCGGAAAGCCCTGTTACAGACGCCGGTTTTGCAAACACCTGGAGACACTGACTTCCTAGGCAGCAGTGTGGAGCGGCTTCTTAAGCAGAGGAAAGAGAGTTGAACTCTGAAAGCCGTTTTAAACTATATTTCTAGTAAGTGTAACTTATCTTGTGTGCAAACTCTTCTAATAAAATCTACACTTGAGTCTTGTGTGCGCTCTCTCTTTTTATTTCTACATGTATCATCGTTCCCACGACTGAGGTTTGGATCTACCTAGTTTGATTTGAGCTGCACAGGAGAAGACTCGTGTTTGGATATCAAAGTGGTACTTATTTTAAAGGGACATACTACCCTGTTTTCTGAAGACTCTTTATATGTGATAATATATAAGAACATACAAGAGGTACTGTTGGATTGGAAATACAAACAGTGTGCAATATTTTGTTTTACTGTTGGATTGAAAACACAAACAGTGTGTAATACTTTGCAATATTTTGTGTCACTTTTGAATATTTTTTTGCGGTTCAGTTTTATTCTTATTCAATCGAGTTTTTTATCTAATTGTTTTTTATTTTTTGCATCTGGCTACATTTATTGCTACTATTTTAAATTAAGGTGCTGCTAATTTAAGGTGCTGCTAATTTTAGGTGCTGCTAATTTTCAAGAGGTGTTAGTGTGAACTTATGTTTTGATAATTTCAATGAATTTTTAGTATTTTAGGATTTTCTAACACTATTTTATAATATCTTTTTAGCGGATCGACTTGTGCACATATTTATATTTACATTTTTATTTCTATTTAAAATTTCAACTTGTATATTTGTGAATACAAATATTTTAATCTATTTATTTTTATATATACACATATATCTATTCATATCGAGTACTGTATCAGTACATATAGCGCAATTTACTTTTTCTTTGTTTTAGTCCTATATTAATACAACTGTTGGCTATGCAAAACTGGGGAATGGGTAATAAAGGGATTATCTATCTTTTAAAGCAAATTCTATGATCGACTGTCCCTTTAACATGCAACTATACCAGTTGTTCCGTGCAGTAGTATACTGTTAAAACAACAAACCACTTTTAAAACAAGTGCACAATTTGCTAACCTTATCTAGTAGCCTGGCAGTGGATCTTGGAGCCGCGCACTCAACTTCTTTTGCTACACAGAGATCATCAAGGAACTTGCGTGTTACTGTTCAAAAGAAGCAATACACATTGTAACTAGCTGATAAAGATAGAGACACTTATTTGGGATAAGGTGTAAGCAAACAATCAGAATTGTATGAGAACACAAACTTTTTTTTTTTTTAGTTCTGATACGAATGACATGTCATAATGCAATTTGCTACTTTAAAGGGATATTCCAACCAAAATTGAAAACCACATGGATGCATTTTGATATTGAACAGAATAAATGTTGTAATATACATGCATTAGCAAAAATGCTTCTAATAAAAGCTATAGCTGTTTCAAGTGTATTTAAGTATGCACCGTGCACCAGCATTTTATACACAGCACTTGCTCAGAGAGCCTAAGGTGCTTGTATCATCTGATAATGATTCCATTTGTTAATTGCTGACATGATACAAGCCCCACTGGTGCTCTGAGCAGCTGCATTGTTTAAAATGTGGGTGCAGAGACAATATCTAGCTATGCTTCCCATGCACATGCAGATAAAAATGCTAACACTAAAACATTGATAACTTTTACTAGAAGCATTTTTGCCAATACATGTATATTGCAAATATGTTTCTTTTCAAAGATGTAATAAATCAACGTGCATTTAAATTTTGACTGGAATGTCCCTTTAAGTCATCTTTTCTTTAAGATTTCCTTTGATATGTATCCAATCAATATAGTTTATTGGTTACCAGAGAGACGTAATGGGGGTTAGTTTTTGTGTAGAGTATAGAATCCTTAGGATATAAAACATGTAAAGCTAGTCAGCACTACACAGGTACTAATTTTGACGTAAAGTTGCAGGAAAAGGTCTGAGAACCCTTTGGAATTGCCTGGTTCTCTTCACTGATGAAGAATTTCAATTATAGACCAACACAGTCTGACTAAACCAATAATACACAAACAGTTGTACTTTTCACATTTTTATTGAAGACATTGGAGTGATCCTTCACAGTGTGGGCTGTAAAAAGTAAGTGAACACCAGTGTTAAGGGATACTAAACCCAATTTTTTTTCTTTTACGATGTAGAAAGAGCATGTCATTTTAAACAACTTTCCAATTTACTTCTATTATCTAATTGGCTTTATTCTCTTGATATCATTTGCTGAAAAGCATATCTAGATAGGCAAATAGAGATTACTCAGGACTGTTGATACTCTCCCTAGGAGTGGGTACCCTACAAAGATCACAACGGCAATCCTAAAAGAGATGAGAAGCCTAATGTAACAAAGATCTCCATAAAACTCTACAAGCTGCGAAAGTCTTTGTGTCCTCTATCAGAAAAACACTGAAGAACAGTCTTCATGGAAGGACACCATAATGGAAACCACTGAGGTCATAAAATAAACGAATAAATAAATAAATTGCAGCATGTCTACAAAAGTATGCCCAAGATCACCTGAATGCTCAACACTTATGGGAAAATGTGCTGTGGACAGAGGATACAAAACGTTGAACTTTCTAGTAAAAATGGACAACTTTGTGTAAGAAAAAAAGGGCACTGCACACAAACACCAAAACCTCATCCCAGCTGTGAAGTATGTTGGAGGGGGCATCATGGTTTGGGGCTGCTTTTCTGCCTCTGTGTCTTACAATCATTGAGAGAACAATTAATTAAAAAGTGTATCGAGACATTTTACTGGGGAATGTGAGGGCAGCAGATCTTAAAGTGATGGTAAACTCTCCCCTTTATAAAATCAGATCTGGAATGTAAGCACTATTTTAGATGGAGTTTAATTCATTAGCTGTAATGAAGATGCAGTATAACTTAGTTATTAACATAGATATGAAAATCAAATACTGCATGCTCCTCCGCCCACTTCAAAAGTAAACTTTTCTGTGAGCTAACAGATTGAATTGTTGTCCAATCAGCGCTCTCCCCATATGGCACTTTTGTTGTAGCTAGAGCATTGATTGGAGAGTAATTCAATCATTTAGCTGACAGGAAAATTGACTTTTGAAGTGGGTGGTGTAACGTGGGGTAATTGAATTTCATATCTATATTAATAACTAAGTTATAGCGCATCTTCATTGCACATGATGAATAAAACCCCATCTAAAATAGCGCTTACATTCCAGATCTGATTTTTAAAAGGGGAGAGTTTACCATCACTTTAACCCAATTGAGATGCTGTGGCATAACCTGAAGAGGGCTGTGCAATGAACACAAGCCAGAAATATTGATGAGCTGAAAGATTTATAGGAAGGTAGGGTCCAAAAGTCATCCTCTGTGTTGTGCAGGTTAAGCATCTACAGGAAACATTTGGTGGAGGTTGTTGCTGCTGCTAAAGGAGGATCTACGAGTTACTAAATTCAAGGGTTCACTTTTTTCCAGCCTGCACTGTGAATTTAGTCAATGTCTTTAATAAACATTTGAAATGTACAACTGCTTGAGTCTTATTAGTGGAGTCAAATTGTGTTTGGTTATCATTGTGATTTAGATAAAGATCATACCACATTTTATGAGTAATCCAGCTAATTCCAAAGGGTTCACAATCTTTTTCTTGTAACTGTGTGGTGAAAATGTTGGTATCCCCCCCCCCCCCCCCACCACCACTTTTTTTTTGGAAAAAGTTTTTGGTTATCATATTTACTTCATGGCATAAAAATATTCATAGATTATGTCAAGGACAAGCCTAGAAAAAAACAAAAAGAAAGTTCTCTGGGGGATTCCATCTCAGATTACTTGTGCATGTTCATAAGAAACATTTCTTAGACTGCAACCCTCCCAAAAAAATAAAATAAAAGGAAGGTTAAGAACCAAGATTTCAGACAATTCACTTAAAGTGAAGGTAAACTTTGGCGAATGAAAGCCCGTTTTTAAAAATACTATTAAAAACAGGGGCACTTTCATTCATCAAAGTTTACAAATCAGCCGTTTTGATTAAAAACTTACCTTTGTTTCTTTTCACAGTTACAGCAGCTTTCCCCTCCTGGAAATCGTCTCTTCACACGTCAGCAATGACTAATACGGCTTCCTCCAATCATGGCTTTCCCCCCAAGGGTGGTTATTGCCTGAGACCATGCTGTGATTGGATGAAAGCCGGATTAGTCATTGCTGACGTGTGAAGAGAGGATTTCCAGGAGGGAGAAGTTGCTGTAGCTGTGAAAATTTTTTAATCAAAACGGCTGATTTGTAAACTTTGATGAATGAAAGTGCCCGTGTTTTTAAATATCGGACTTTCATTCATCAAAGTTTACCTTCACTTTAAAGGAAACAGCCTTCCCGAGCCAATGAAGAGAGTCATTTGTGCGCAGCGACCATCAGCAGCCATCTCCCAGTATTGCATTGCTGATCGTGAGCCTACCTAGGTATGCTTTTCAACAAAGACAATGACTAATGAGAACAAAGCAAATTAGATAACTGAAGTAAACTGTAAATATGTTTAAAATTGCATGCTCTATTTAAATAATGAAACGTTCATTTTGACTTTAGTGTCTCTTTAAAGAGTAATTTTTTCCTGAAGATCAGGATGAAACCACATTTTTATGCAAAACACAATTTATGCTTACCTGATAAATTTATTTCTCTTGTGGTGTATCCAGTCCACGGATCATCCATTACTTGTGGGATATTCTCATTCCCAACAGGAAGTTGCAAGAGGACACCCACAGCAGAGCTGTAATATAGCTCCTCCCCTGTCATAGCCAGTCATTCGACCGAAAACAAGCCGAGAAAGGAGGAACCATAGGGTGCAGTGGTTACTGTAGTTTAAATTTAAAAATTACCTGCCTTAAAATGACAGGGCGGGCCATGGACTGGATACACCACAAGAGAAATAAATTTATCAGGTAAGCATAAATTGTGTTTTCTCTTGTAAGGTGTATCCAGTCCACGGATCATCCATTACTTGTGGGATACCAATACCAAAGCTAAAGTACACGGATGAAGGGAGGGACAAGGCAGGAACTTAAATGGAAGGAACCACTGCCCGTAAAACCTCTCCCCCAAATATAGCCTCCGAAGAAGCAAAAGTATCAAATTTGTAAAATTTTGAAAAAATATGAAGCGAAGACCAAGTCGTCGCCTTGCAAATCTGATCAAAAGAAGCCTCATTTTTAAAGGCCCAAGTGGAAGCCACAGCTCTAGTGGAATGAGCTGTAATCCTTTCAGGAGGTTGCTGTCCAGCAGTCTCATAGGCTAAGCGGATTAAGCTTCTTAGTCAAAAAGAAAAAGAGGTTGCTGAAGCCTTTTGACCTCTCCTCTGTCCAGAGTAGACAACAAACAAAGCAGATGTTTGACGAAAATCTTTAGTAGCTTGTAAGTAAAACTTTAAAGCACGGACCATGTCCAAATTGTGTAACACAAGGATGGAACAACAATCTCTTGATTGATATTCTTGTTAGATACCACCTTAGGTAAGAACCCAGGTTTGGTACGCAGGACTACCTTATCCGTATGAAAAATCAGATAAGGAGAATCACATTGTAAGGCAGATAGCTCAGAGACCCTACGAGCCGAGGAAATAGCTACCAAAAAAAAGAACTTTCCAAGATAAAAGCTTGATATCTATGGAATGAAGAAGTTCAAACGGAACTCCTTGAAGAACCTTAAGAACCAAGTTTAAGCTCCATGGTGGAGCAACAGGTTTAAACACAGGCTTGATTCTAACTAAAGCCTGACAAAATGCCTGAACGTCTGGAACATCTGCCAGACGCTTAACGAGCTGACAATACTTTTTCCAAACCTTCTTGGAGAAAAGATAATATCCTAGCAATCCTGACCTTACTCCATGAGTAACCCTTGGATTCACACCAATAAAGATATCTACGCGATACCTTATGGTAAATTTTCCTGGTGACAGGCTTTCGTGCCTGTCTTAAGGTATCAATAACTGACTCGGAGAAGTCAAGCGTTCAATCTCCAGGCAGTCAGCCTCAGAGAAATTAGATTTGGATGGTTGAAAGGACCCTGAAGTAGAAGGTCCTGTTTCAGAGGCAGAGACCATGGTGGAAAGGATGACATGTCCACTAGATCTGCATACCAGGTCCTGCGTGGCCACGCAGGTGCTATCAGAATCACCGATGCTCTCTCCTGCTTGATCTTGGCAATCAGTCGAGGGAGCAGAGGAAACGGTGGAAACACATAAGCCAGGCTGAAAGACCAGGGTGCTGCTAGAGCATCTATCAGTGTCGCCTTGGGATCCCTGGACCTGGATCCGTAACACGGAAGCTTGGCGTTCTGGCGAGACGCCATGAGATCCAGTTCTGGTTTGCCCCAACGATGAATCAGTTGTGCAAATGCCTCCGGATGGAGTTCCCACTCTCCCGGATGAAAAGTCTGACGACTTAGAAAATCTGCCTCCCAGTGCTCTAAACCTGGGATATGGATAGCTAATAGGTGACAAGAATGAATCTCTGCCCAACGAATTTTTGAAACTTCTAACATCTCTAGGGAACTTCTCGTTCTCCCTTGATGGTTGATGTAAGCTACAGTCGTGATGTTGTCCGACTGAAATCTGATGTACCTCAGAGTTGCTAACTGAGGCCAAGCCTGAAGAGCCTTGAATATCGCTCTTAGTTCCAGAATATTTAATGGAAGGAGAGACTCCTCCTGAGTCCACGATCCCTGAGCCTTCAGGGAGTTCCAGACTGCACCCCAACCTAGAAGGCTGGCATCTGTCGTAACAATTGTCCAATCTGGCCTGCGAAAGGTCATACCTTTGGACAGATGGACCCGAGATAGCCATCAGAGAAGAGAATCCCTGGTCTCTTGGTCCAGATTCAGTTGAGGGGACAAATCTGTGTAATCCCCACTCCACTGACTGAGCATGCATAGTTGCAGCGGTCTGAGATGTAAGCGTGCAAACGGCACTATGTCCATTGCCGCTACCATTAAGCCGATTACTTCCATACACTGAACCACCGAAGGGCGCGGAATGGAATGAAGAACCCGGCAGGAATTTAGAAGCTTTGATAACCTGGACTCAGTCAGGTGAATTTTAATTTCTACAGAATCTATCAGAGTCCCTAGAAAGGAAACTCTTGTGAGTGGGGATAGAGAACTTTTCCTCGTTCACTTTCCACCCATGCGACCACAGAAATGCCAGTACACGTCCGTATGAGACTTGGCAATTTGGAAGTTTGACGCCTGTATCAGGATGTCGTCTAAATAAGGGGCTACTGCTATGCCCCGCGGCCTTAGGACCGCCATAAGTGACCCTAGAACCTTTGTAAAGATTCTTGGGGCTGTAGCTAATCCCAAGGGAAGAGCTACAACTGGTAATGCCCGTCTTAAAAGGCAAACCTGAGAAACCGATGATGATCTTTGTGTATCGGAATGTGAAGATAAGCATCCTTTAGATCCACTGTAGTCATATATTGACCCTCCTGGATCAGTGGTAGGATGGAACGAATAGTTGCCATCTTGAACGACGGAACTTTGAGGAATTTGTTTAAGATCTTTAGATCCAAAATTGGTCTGAAGGTTCCCTCTTTTTTGGGAACCACAAACAGATTTGAGTAAAAACCCTGTCCCTGTTCCTCCTTTGGAACTGGATGGATCACTCCCATAACTAGGAGGACTCGTACACAGTGTAAGAATGCCTCTCTCTTTATCTGGTGTGCAGATAATTGTGAAAGGTGAAATCTCCCTTTTGGGGGGGAAGCTTTGAAGTCCAGAAGATATCCCTGGGATATAATTTCCAACGCCCAGGGATCCTGAACATCTCTTGCCCACGCCTGGGCAAAGAGTGAAAGTCTGCACCCTACTAGATCCGTTCCCGGATAGGGGGCCGTTCCTTCATGCTGTCTTAGAGGCAGCAGCAGGCTTTTTTACCTGCTTACCTTTTTTCCATGTCAGGTTTGGTCTCCAGACCGTCTTGGATTGAGCAAAAGTTCCCTCTTGTTTATTATTAGAGGAAGTTGATGCCGCACCTGCCTTGACGTTTTGAAAGGCACGAAAATTAGACTGTTTGGCCCTAGATTTGGACCTGTCCTGAGGAAGGGCATGACCTTTTCCTCCAGTGATATCAGCAATAATCTCCTTCAACCAGGCCCGAATAGGGTCTGCCCCTTGAATGGAATGTTAAGTAGCTTAGATTTTGAAGTCACGTCAGCTGACCATGATCTAAGCCATAGCGCTCTGCGCGCCTGTATAGCAAAACCAGAATTCTTAGCCGTTAGTTTAGTCAAATGAACAATGGCATCAGAATAAAAGAATTGACTAGCTTAAGTGCTCTAAGTTTGCCAAGTATGTCATCCAATGGAGTCGCTACCTGTAAAGCCTCTTCCAGAGACTCAAACCAGTACGCCGCAGCAGCAGTGACAGGGGCAATGCATGCAAGGGGCTGTAGGATAAAACCTTGTTGAATAAATATTTTCTTAAGGTAACCTCTAATTTTTTATCCATTGGATCTAAAAAAAAAAAAAAAAAAAAAAAAAAAAAAAAAAAAAAAAAGCACAACTGTCCTCGGTTCCACCATGGCTTTTAAACATAATAAACAAGGAGTTTCTTCTATGTCAGACATGTTTATACAGAATAGCAATGAGACTAGCAAGCTTGGAAAACACTTTAAATCAAGTTAACAAGCAAATATAAAAAACGGTACTGTGCCTTTAAGAGAAACAAATTTTGTCAGAATTTGAAAAACAGTGAAAAAATGCAGTAAATCAAACGAAATTTTTACAGTGTGTATAATAGGCTAACAGAGCATTGTACCCACTTGCAAATGGATGATTAACCCCTTAGTTCAAAAAACGGATAAAAAAAAACGAAAGACGTTTTTTTAACAGTCACAACCAACTGCCACAGCAAGCTGTGGCCCTACCTTCCCCAATAAACGACTTTGGAAAGCCTTTGGGCCCTTTAGAGATGTCCTATAGCATTCAGAGGGCCTTTGAGGGAAGCTGGATGTCACAGTTTGTAATTTTAACTGCACCAACTGTAACTTTTATACTACAACAGTGGAAATTGTTTCTAGTCAAAATTTAAGCTAGCCATGTGGAAAAAACTAGGCCCCAATAAAGTTTTATCACCAAAGCATATATAAAAACGATTAAACATGCCAGCAAACGTTTTATATTGCAATTTTATAAGGGTATTACTCCTGAGAGTAAGCATGATACCAGTCGTTATTAAATCACTGTATTCAGGCTTAACTTACATTAATCCGGTATCAGCAGCATTTTCTAGTGTTTTCCATCTCTAGAAAAAAATATAACTGCACATACCTGATAGCAGAATAAACTGCACGCCATTCTCTCGCTGAAGTTACCTCATCTGTGTAATCCCCTCAGACATATGTGAGAATAGCAATGGATCTTAGTTACAACCTGCTAAGATCATAGAAACCTCAGGCAGATTCTTCTTCTATTTACTGCCTGAGATAAAATAGCACAACACCGGTACTATTTAAAAATAACAAACTTTTGATTGAAGAAAATAAACTAGCTATATTTAACCACTCTCTCCTACAACGTCCTAGCTTGTTGAGAGTTACAAGAGAATGACTGGCTATGACAGTTAGGGGAGGAGCTATATAACAGCTTTGCTGTGGGTGTCCTCTTGCAACTTCCTGTTGGGAATGAGAATATCCCACAAGTAATGGATGATCCGTGGACTGGATACACCTTACAAGAGAAATATTGTTAATATATATTTTAACTGTTGACGTTTATCTCCTTGATAAAAAAAAACAAAACTGAATTTAACGTCCCTTTAAAGACAATTAGATTTGTAGGTCTTGTTACAGCAGAAATGTTGAATTGTGGTTTCCAAAGTTTAAAACCAACAAAAGACATTGCAGGCTTAGATTTGCTTTTCTTGGATCCATTTTGCTCATATTTAGATGTTAGATAGTACTACAGTAAAACATTTACAACATCCCTTTAAAAATGGGCAGCGGCAATAGATGTTGTAAATTCAGTTAAAAACAATTTGTAATTACCTTCTGTTTCAAACTGATCCAGCGGTGGGAACTTTACTCCTAATTCTTTTTCCAGCTCCTGAACCATGCTAATCTTCTTAAAGGGAGGAGTGAAGTCTATTTCTTGGGCCGGACCTTCCGGGCCCTCAGGATGATACGTCACCTTGTAACCACCAGTTAGGTGTTTAACCATACCTAAGAACAAAAGCAAAAAGAAATCAGGTTACAGCGCTATTCAAGGCAGACTGCATCAAGACAGGTCTCTCCAATTTGTCATCATACCTGAAAGCAGTTTTTCTGTGATTTCCATGAGGTCATGATAGTCTGCATATGCCATATAAAATTCACAGGTAGTGAACTCTGGATTGTGGGTCAAGTCAATTCCTTCATTTCGGAATTGTCTGCCTATTTCATATACTCTATCAATACCACCAACCACAAGCATCTGTACAAGTGGAAAAATAAGTAATGTAAACAAAGAACATTTTAGTTTCAATACCAAGCTTTTATGGGGACATAATGAATAATTCCACTTTTTTTTTTTTTTTTTTAAATAAATAACCACACACACCTAAAACAACTTTGCAATATACTTTCATTATATTATTGATTTTTCATGTAATTAAATGGGACATGAAATACAAAAAGGTTTATTTCACGATTCAGATAGAACATACAATTTTAAGAAACTTTCCAATGTATTTCTATTATTACATTTACTTTGTACTCTTAATATCCTTTGTTAAAGGAGCTGCAAGCTATTATTGGGAGCTATCTGACCACATCAGGCGAGTTAAGACATTTATGCAGCCACCAATCAACAGCTAACTCTCCCAGTAGTGCACTGCTGCTCCTGAGCTTTTAAACAAAGGATATCAAAAGAGTAAAGTAAATTAAAGAAAATAAGTAAATTGGAAAGTTGTTTAAAATTGCATGTTCTACAAAAGATAGAATGTGGGTTTTCAGTCCCTTTAAACTATACATATGGTGTATTTTTCAATTTCTTATAAGAACAGTCAACACTAAAATTATTATTGTTTAAAAAAAGATAGATAATGCATTTACTACCCAATTACCCAGCTTTGCACAACCAAAATATACTTTATAACCTTTAAACCTCTAAATTTCTGCCTGTTTCTAAGCCACTACAGACAGCCTCTTAATCACATGCTTTTTTATTTGCTTTTCACAACAGGAGACAGCTAGTTCATGTGGGCCATAGAGACAACATCGTGTTCACGCCCAAGGAGTTATTTAAGATTTAGCAGAACATAGTACAAGTCAATAAAAAAAGTCATGTGATCAGGGGGCTGTCAGAAGATGCTTAGATACAAGATAATCACAGAGGTAAAAAGTACTTTAATACAGCTGTGTTGGTTATGCAAAACTGGGGAATGGGTAATAAAAAGGGATGATCTATCTTTTTAAACAATACAAATTCTAACGTAGACTGTCCCTTTAAACAGATTGAAATATTTTATTTTTGCAGGAGCACATGTATGTTTGCCGCTAACTGAATCAACTGAAGAGATAAGGTGAAGAATACTCAAGACTTTTCTAAGTGTGTGAGTTTAAATACTTATAAATATTACTACACATTCTGAAATAGTGTTTACCTGCATATATTTGAACTATACATATCTTTAAAAGAGGATTTGTATTACCTTGTGGTACAGTTCTGGTGCTATTCTCATGTACAGGTTCATATCCAAATCGTTGTGATAAGTGATAAATGGTTTTGCAACAGCACCGCCAGGAATCATGTTCATCATCGGGGTTTCAATCTGAGAACAAAAAAAAAGGTTAAATAGGTTTAAATAAATAAAAATATATAAAAAAAAAAACTACATCTAATTAATAATCAATAAATACCTCAAGGAAACCTAAGTCATCAAGAAATTTTCTGAGGTAGGTGATAATTTTTGCACGAACAATAAACTTCTGTTTTACGTAGTCATTTAGAATGAGATCCAAGTAACGCTGGCGAAATCTGGTCTCCTGAAATGGACAAAAAACAAAAATAGTGGGCAGAAGACTCCCCAAGGACCTAAAATAATACATTCAAAATCACATTATATACATATAGACACTTTTTTGTCAGAAAATATTCTCTAAATAGAAATATACTGTTATGTTAATTTTGAACACTAAATAAAAGATATAATGAATTAAACACATATTAGCCTTCTATTTAAGAAACTTACAAACAATATAAAAATGCAAATGTGTGAACAAAATGCTGTATACTATCGATTTTTGTATTTTGTTAATTGATAAAACTAAAATAATGAATTTTTCTATTTGTGAAAGAATTCTTACTTTACAGCATTTGTGCACAGTAGTGTATATAAATCGGGACTTCAAATCTAGGCAAAATAAATTTGTTTCTGTGCATACTTTAAACATAGGCTATACCTTGTCCTTCAATCCAAAGTGCAGATGAGGCAACATGTGCAGGCAAGGTGAAAGCAGAGTTATCTCCTGCGGGATTATACTGAGTTCTCCCTTTTTAGTTTTTCCAGGGTTTCCTTTCACCCCAATAATATCACCCCGGCGTAACTTGTTATTAATTGACATGAACTCTTCTTCAGATTTGTAAAATCTGTGGTTAGAAAATAAAGTTATAAGTCTAATTGACAATATAAAAAATACAATTGGCCTGCTTAAAGGGATTTTCTAGTCCACTTTAAAGTTAAAGGAATAGTATAGTCAAAATGAAACTCATGACTGATAGAAAGATGCTTAAAATTGCATGCTCTAATTTACTCCTATTAATTTTTCTTCATTCTCTTGGTATCTTTATTTGAATGTAAGCTTAGAAGCCAACCCATTTTTAGGTTCAGCACCTGGGTAGCACTTGCTACATTTGGACACCGATCAGAAAGTGCTACCCAGGATCTGAACCAAAAATGGGTCAGCTCATATGCTTACATTCTTGGATTTTCAAATAAAAAAAGATACAAAAAGAAGAAAATTAATAGGAGTAAATTAGAAAATTGCATGCTCTGAATCATGAAAGTTTAATTTTGACTAGACTATCCCTTTAAGTTTAAATTGAGAGGCAGGGGTGACATAACCCATTGTTACCTTGCTAAAAAAAAAAAAAAAAATCCTTTTAAAAATGCTCCAGGCCTTCCTACCAGTCATAAAACATGAATTTTGATGAATTACAGACATATTGCTTCGGGATTGGCTGGGAATCTACCTACAGCCAGTCTGGATTAACCAAGCCAGCTGGTGAGCAATGCAAGACCACCGATTGTTAGCTACATATTTACAATGCTCCTAATTGGCTCACCGGTTAGGTTTTACTCCGCAGCACCAACGAACTGTTAAACAAGGAGCATTCCTGTAGAAAACTGCTCTAACATTAACATAAGATTAATGTTAACATGGTAATTATAGTGGACTAGAATGTCCCTTTAACATTATATTTTTAAATAAGCTTCCTTTGTCATCATTTCAGACAATATTTCCAAGCTACATTAGATATTAACTGGTTTCTTATGGACTATTTTATAACGACGGACACTAACAAAACATCTAAATTCAGGAAACCATTTTCAACCAGGGGAACAAAACTAACGTTTAGACATTCATCAGGAAAGGGATCCAATCCACTGTTGCAGACACAAACATATAGAAGTTTATTAATGTCAAAGAAATATACTTTAGATACAAAGTAAAGAAAAAAATTTAAACCAAATTTGAAGATCTGCATCTTAATTCAGAAACTACTTGGAATATTTTATTGACGATAGATAGAATGTTTTGTGAAAATGATGGGAGTTTGCACTGGGCTTAGTAAAGATATGTTAACATGAAAATTAGTTAAAGGGGCATTCCAGCCAAAATTGGAATCATTTTTGTAATATACACGCATTAGCAAAAATGCTTCTAGTAAAAGTTATAGCTGTTTCAAAAGTGAATTTAAGTATGCACCGTGCACCAGCATTTCAAACGAACACAGCACTAAGGTGCTTGTACCACCTGGTATAGACTCAATTTGTTAATTGCTGACATGCTACAAGTCCCACTAATACTCTGAGCAACTGCAGTATTTAAAAACAGAATTTATGCTTACCTGATAAAATTACTTTCTCCAACGGTGTGTCCGGTCCACGGCGTCATCCTTACTTGTGGGAATATCTCTTCCCCAACAGGAAATGGCAAAGAGTCCCAGCAAAGCTGGCCATATAGTCCCTCCTAGGCTCCGCCCACCCCAGTCATTCGAACGACGGACAGGAGGAAAAAATAGGAGAAACCATATGGTGTCGTGGTGACTGTAGTTAGAGAAAATAATTCATCGGACCTGATTAAAAAACCAGGGCGGGCCGTGGACCGGACACACCGTTGGAGAAAGTAATTTATCAGGTAAGCATAAATTCTGTTTTCTCCAACATTGGTGTGTCCGGTCCACGGCGTCATCCTTACTTGTGGGAACCAATACCAAAGCTTTAGGACACGGATGAAGGGAGGGAGCAAATCAGGTCACCTAAATGGAAGGCACCACGGCTTGCAAAACCTCTCCCCCAAAAATAGCCTCCGAAGAAGCAAAAGTATCAAATTTGTAAAATTTGGCAAAAGTGTGCAGTGAAGACCAAGTCGCTGCCTTACATATCTGATCAACAGAAGCCTCGTTCTTGAAGGCCCATGTGGAAGCTACAGCCCTAGTGGAGTGAGCTGTGATTCTTTCAGGAGGCTGCCGTCCGGCAGTCTCATAAGCCAATCGGATGATGCTTTTAAGTCAAAAAGAAAGAGTGGTAGAAGTTGCTTTTTGACCTCTCCTTTTACCAGAATAGACGACAAACAGAGAAGAAGTTTGTCTGAAGTCTTTCGTAGCTTCTAAGTAGAATTTTAGAGCACGGACTACATCTAAATTGTGTAGCAAAGGTTCCTTCTTTGAAACTGGATTCGGACACAAAGAAGGTACAACTATCTCCTGATTAATATTTTTGTTGGAAACAACCTTTGGTAGAAAACCAGGCTTAGTACGCAAAACAACCTTATCTGAATGCAACACCAGATAGGGTGGAGTACATTGTAGAGCAGATAACTCAGAAACTCTTCTAGCAGAAGAAATAGCAACCAAAAACAAACCTTTCCAAGATAACAACTTAATATCTACGGAATGTAAAGGTTCAAACGGAACCCCTTGAAGAACTGAAAGAACTAGATTTAAACTCCAGGAAGGAGTCAAAGGTCTGTAAACAGGCTTGATCCGAACCAAAGCCTGAACAAATGCTTGAACATCTGGCACAACTGCCAGTCGTTTGTGCAGTAGGACAGAAAGCAGAAATCTGTCCCTTTAGAGAACTTGCAGATAATCCTTTATCCAAACCTTCTTGTAGAAAGGAAAGAATCCTAGGAATCTTTATCTTATTCCATGGGAATCCCTTGGATTCACACCAGCAGATATATCTTTTCCATATTTTATGGTAAATCTTTCTAGTTACCGGTTTTCTGGCTTGAACCAGAGTATCTATCACTGAATCTGAAAACCCACGCTTTGATAGAATCAAGCATTCAATCTCCAAGCTGTCAGCTGGAGGGAGACCAGATTTGGATGTTAGAATGGACCCTGAACAAGAAGGTCCTGTCTCAAAAGGTAGCTTCCATGGTAGAACCGATGACATATTCACCAGGTCTGCATACCAAGTCCTGCGTGGCCACGCAGGAGCTATCAAAATCACAGAGGCCCTCTCCAGTTTGATCCTGGCTACCAGCCTGGGAATGAGAGGAAACGGTGGAAACACATAAGCTAGGTTGAAGGTCCAAGGCGCTACTAGTGCATCCACTATAGTCGCCTTGGGATCCCTGGATCTGGACCCGTAGCAAGGAACCTTGAAGTTCTGACGGGACGCCATCAGATCCATATCTGGAATGCCCCATAGTTGCGTCAACTGGGCAAAGATCTCCGGGTGGAGTTCCCACTCCCCCAGATGGAATGTCTGACGACTCAAATAATCCGCTTCCCAGTTTTCCACACCTGGAACGTGGATCGCAGATAGGTGGCAGGAGTGATTCTCCACCCATTGTATTATTTTGGTCACTTTTTTCATCGCCAGGGAACTCCTTGTTCGCCCCTGATGATTGAGATACGCAACAGTCGTCATGTTGTCTGATTGGAATCTTATGAATATGGCCTTTGCTAGCTGAGGCCAAGCCTGGAGAGCATTGAATATCGCTCTTAGTTCCAGAATGTTTATCGGGAGAAGAGACTCTTCCCGAGACCACAGTCCCTGAGCTTTCAGGGATTCCCAGACCGCGCCCCAGCCCACTAGGCTGGCGTCGGTCGTGACGATGACCCACTCTGGACTGCGGAAGCTCATTCCCTGGGATAGGTGATCCTGGGTTAGCCACCAACGGAGTGAGTCTCTGGTCTTCTGATCTACTTGAATCACTGGAGACAAGTCTGTATAATCCCCATTCCACTGTTTCAGCATGCACAGTTGTAATGGTCTTAGATGAATTCGCGCAAAAGGAACTATGTCCATTGCTGCAACCATCAATCCTACTACTTCCATGCACTGAGCTACGGAAGGACGAGGAATAGAATGAAGAACTAGAAGTTTTGACTTT
The DNA here is from genome assembly GCF_027579735.1 of Bombina bombina. NCBI lineage: Eukaryota > Metazoa > Chordata > Amphibia > Anura > Bombinatoridae > Bombina > Bombina bombina. Next base: position 854,069,113 of record NC_069499.1, on the reverse strand, counting down.
CTGACATCTGTCAAGAAAATCCTCATTTCTAAGGAATCCATTATTGTCCCCAAGAAGGGAACTCTTGTCAACGGAGACAGGGAACTTTTTCTATGTTCACCTTCCATCCGTGAGATCTGAGAAAGGCCAGAACGATGTCTGAGTGAGCCTTTGAAAGAGACGACGCTTGTACTAGAATGTCGTCCAAGTACGGTACTACTGCAATGCCCCTTGGTCTTAGAACCGCTAGAAGGGATCCGAGTACCTTTGGGAAAATCCTTGGAGCAGTGGCTAACCCGAATGGGAGGGCCACAAACTGGTAATGTTTGTCCAGAAAGGCGAACCTTAGGAACTGATGATGTTCCTTGTGGATAGGGATATGTAGATACGCATCCTTTAGATCCACGGTAGTCATAAATTGACCTTCCTGAATTGTGGGTAGAATCGTTCGAATGGTTTCCATCTTGAACGATTGTACTCTGAGAAATTTGTTTAGGATCTTTAGATCCAGGATTGGTCTGAAAGTTCCCTCTTTTTTGGGAACCACAAACAGATTTGAGTAAAATCCCATTCCTTGTTCCGCCGTTGGAACTGGGTGTATCACTCCCATCTTTAACAGGTCTTCTACACAATGTAAGAATGCCTGTCTCTTTATTTGGTTTGAGGATAAGTGAGACATGTGGAACCTTCCCCTTGGGGGTAGTTCCTCGAATTCCAGAAGATAACCCTGAGAAACTATTTCTAGCGTCCAGGGATCCTGAACATCTCTTGCCTGAGCAAAGAGAGAGAGAGTCTGCACCCCACTAGATCCGGTCCCGGATCGGGGGCTACTCCTTCATGCTGTTTTGTTAGCAGCGGCAGGCTTCTTGGCCTGCTTACCCTTGTTCCAGCCTTGCATCAGTTTCCAGGCTGGTTTGGTCTGTGAGGTATTACCCTCTTGCTTAGAGGATGCAGAATTAGAGCCCGGTCGGTTCCTGAAATTACGAAAGGAACGAAAATTAGACTTATTCTTGGCTTTGAAAGGCCTATCTTGTGGGAGGGCGTGGCCCTTTCCCCCAGTGATTTCTGAGATAATCTCTTTCAATTCTGGTCCGAAGAGAGTTTTACCCTTGAAGGGGATATTAAGCAATTTTGTCTTGGATGATACATCTGCTGACCAAGACTTTAGCCAAAACGCTCTGCGCGCCACAATTGCAAACCCTGAATTTTTCGCCGCTAATCTAGCTATTTGCAAAGCGGCATCTAAAATAAAAGAGTTAGCCAATTTAAGTGCGTGAACTCTGTCCATAACCTCCTCATATGGAGTCTCTCTACTGAGCGACTTTTCTAGTTCCTCGAACCAGAACCACGCTGCTGTAGTGACAGGAACAATGCACGAAATGGGTTGAAGAAGGTAACCTTGCTGTATAAAGATCTTTTTAAGCAAACCCTCCAATTTTTTATCCATAGGATCTTTGAAAGCACAATTATCCTCGATAGGAATAGTAGTGCGCTTGTTTAGAGTAGAAACTGCCCCCTCGACCTTAGGGACTGTCTGCCATAAGTCCTTTCTGGGGTCGACCATAGGAAATAATTTCTTTAATATAGGAGGGGGAACAAAAGGTATGCCGGGCTTCTCCCATTCCTTATTCACTATGTCCGCCACCCGCTTGGGTATAGGAAAAGCGTCGGGGTGCACCGGAACCTCTAGGAACTTGTCCATCTTGCATAATTTTTCTGGAATGACCAGGTTGTCACAATCATCCAGAGTAGATAATACCTCCTTAAGCAGTGCACGGAGATGTTCTAATTTAAATTTAAATGTCACAACATCAGGTTCAGCCTGTTGGGAAATTTTTCTTGAATCTGAAATTTCCCCGTCTGACAAAACCTCCCTCATGGCCCCTTCAGATTGGTGTGAGGGTATGACAGAACAATTATCAGCGCCTTCCTGCTCTTCAGTATTTAAAACAGAGCAATCAGGCTTTCTCTGATATGCAGGCATTTTGGATAAAATATTTGCTATGGAGTTATCCATTACAGCCGTCAATTGTTGCATGGTAATAAGCATTGGCGCGCTAGAAGTACTAGGTGCCTTCTGCGTGGGCAAAACTGGTGTAGACACAGAAGGAGATGATGCAGAACCATGTCTACTCCCTTCATCTGATGAATCATCTTGGGCAACTTCATTATCTGTGACAGTACTGTCCTTACTTTGTTTGGACGCTTTAGCACAATTATCACATAATTTAGAAGGGGGAAGACACATTGACTTTCATACATATAGAACATAGCTTATCTGAAGGCACAGACATGTTAAACAGGCTTAAACTTGTCAGCAAAACACAAAAACCTTTTAAATCAAAACCGTTACTGTCTCTTTAAATTTTAAACAGAGGACACTTTATTACTGAATATGTGAAAAAATATGAAGGAATAGTTCAAAATTTACCAAAATTTCACCACAGTGTCTTAAAGCATTAAAAGTATTGCACACCAATTTTCAGAGCTTAAACCCTTAAAATAACGAAACTGGAGCCGGTTACAGTTTTAATCCCTCTACAGTCCCAGCTACAGCCTTTGCTGCGACTCTACCAAGCCCAGAGGGGAATACGATACCAAATGACGCCTTCTAGGAACTTTTCCAACTATTTTCAGGTCCTCACACATGCATCTGCATGTCTTGCTCTCAAAAACAACTGTGCAGTAATGGCTCAGCCTACAACTGCGAAGGCCCTTCCTGACTGGAAAAGGTGTCTAACATAGTGCCTGACGTTAAAAAACGTTCCCCAAGTTTATAAATGTGAAATACCAGCATAAACATGTATAAAATGCCCAAATAAAGCAATCGATTTTGCCCATAAAAGTGTCTACCAGTTTTATAGCCCATATTAAGCCCTTTATTCTGCTTGAGACTAAGAAAATGGATTACCGGTCCCCATGAGGGGAAATGACAGCCTTCCAGCATTACACAGTCTTGTTAGAAATATGGCTAGTCATACCTTAAGCAGAAAAGTCTGCTGTTTCCCCCAACTGAAGTTACTTCATCTCAACAGTCCTATGTGGAAACAGCAATCGATTTTAGTTACTGTCTGCTAAAATCATCTTCCTCTCACAAACAGAATTCTTCATCTCTTTCTGTTTCAGAGCAAATAGTACATACCAGCACTATTTTAAAATAACAAACTCTTGATAGTAGAATAAAAAACTACAACTAAACACCACACACTCTTAACCATCTCCGTGGAGATGTTGCCTGTGCAACGGCAAAGAGAATGACTGGTGTGGGCGGAGCCTAGGAGGGCTATATGGCCAGCTTTGCTGGGACTCTTTGCCATTTCCTGTTGGGGAAGAGATATTCCCACAAGTAAGGATGACGCCGTGGACCGGACACACCAATGTTGGAGAAATAATGGTGCACCTAGAATATCTTATTATGCTTCACATGCACGTGCAAAGAAAAAAATGCTGACACTAAAACAGTGATAACTTTTACTAGAAGTATTTCTATGTGCATTTATATTTTGACTGGAATGTCCCTTTAAATTAATTACAGAATATAATGGCATAAAGCCAAAATAGCTATAGTTTATTTTTTTAAGGATCCAGGCATCCTTTCTTTAAAATAAAAAAAAATTGTTGCAAGGGCTCTCACACCAATACAAAAACAGTGTATTAACAAGAAAAAATACCCTCTTAACTGCATGCACATATAATGACTTACTTAGAGTTAGCCATCACTTGCAGCTTCACACTTTCTCCGCGAAGATCATAAAAGATTAACTTGGCACCAGAAATACGTTTGGCATGGACCCTACCTAAAAAAACAAAAATTTAGCACGGACTATATGAACATAACATTTTGCACAAGTCTGAATGCGACCACACTGCTTGATGCTGTTAATATGTAACTTGTTAGAGCATATCCTTTTAGCATTAGTGATCCGATATAAGTGTGTGTGTGCGTGTAAGTCCCAGTCCGGAGCCACAATAACTGCATCTCCCGAGCAGGACACATCTGGCGACTGAGTTGGGCAACTGCCATTCCTGACTGGCATAGTTCCTGTTGCTCCAGAGCAGAGTTTTACCTGTGTTTAATCCCATTTGTGGAATACATAGTTATCTAGGATCACTTACTTTAAATTGCTATTAAATACAGAATTGCATAATTGACAGATACATAACAAAAAGACAATGTAATAAGCACTGCACTTACTCTGAATTTCAAATGAGCAGTATTTTTTTTTTCCTGGCAATTTTCAAAAACCTTAAATTTCCCTCCCATTTTGTATAATGCAATAGCCATCAGCCAATCACAGATTCACTGAAATGTTGCACATGCTCAGTAAGAGCCGGTGTCTCAAAGTGTGCATATACAAAGACTGTGCACAATTTGATAATGCAAATAAAAATAATTTTTTGTTGTTAACCCCTTAGGGACCACAACGTACCAATTACAGCCCTCCACCCTGTACCCTCCCATCCACTGTTCTGGTAACCGGAAATAGGGAGGTTTCGCTGTTGGGTATGTCGCTAGTCATTAAGCGGTTAAATTGTATGCTCTGAATCATTAAAGTTTATTTTTTAATTTAGTGTCCCTTTAAGCTTACATGTTATAACAAATCAGAGTATGTCATTTTTGCATTAGGGTGTCCCGTTAAAGGAGCGGCTTTAATTAATGTTAATCCTTCAAATAAGCAGAACATTTACTTACCTGCTACACTGACCACTTCTGTTAAATGGTCCCCAATCTGTAAATTACTGTATTTCTGAACGAAGTCTGCGAGGGATAAGTCCACGTGAAACTTGTGTGGATAGGGATCATCTTTTGTGCCTTTTAGCTGCTGAATCGCTTGTGTACGTATCTTATAATATTGCTAGAAAGAGGGGGTAGGAAATTTATATGAATGTCAAAAAATTTACAACATACAAAAAAAATAAAAAAAATTGGTTATTGAAAGTATTTCATTATGAACATGTATATAATTTATTTTTCTGCCTTACAATCTAAAATAAATTAAAAATAGTGCTTGTTCCACTTTCTTTCATGGAGGTTATGGTTAATACGGTTATATATTTTCTGTGAACTAGTGACCTCCCCCTCCCCCCACCTTCCTAACCTTATTCTGGTAGTCATTTGCCCTATTAAGGCAGATTATCAGTTTTGCTTCAACAATTATAATAGGGAAAAGTATTCTTCGCAATAGCAGTGGGCATACTAGGTAGCTTATGTATGAATATAAATGGGTACATATAAATATACTTCTAGTGACAGTAACCATAAAAAAATTAATGCACTATGTGCAGAATTATGTAACATCATCCTAGCAACACATTCAAAAATGAGATGCGCGAGATTAAACCCCCCCCCCCAAGGTACTTACCTTCCGCTCCTCACCAGCCACACTCAACTATGAACATTATAAAATCTTTTTCATGGTCTTACAGTAGAATCAAGAGAACTAATCATGTTACTATAAATATGCCTAATGACATTTTTCATGCTTGTACTGTATTCATATAGCAATTGTTTTGTATTGTACTAAAAAAAAAAAAAAAAAGCCTCACGGATGCGCGGTGTAGTTACAGCACGCCCGATTACGGTGACACTGAACTAACTGTAGCGCCCTCCTGCAGCTGTAGGCTGCTTTACCCAGTGTGGGAGCACACTTCATTTAATTAAATGGTGCGATCAGGCACGCTTTTGAAAAGAAGAATAAAAAAAATAAAGAATAAAAAAACTATACAGAATCAGAAGAGGCTGGCAAGGAGCGGAAGGTAAGTATACCTTTGGGGGTGTTAAATCTCTCACATCTATCGATTTTGAAGGCTTCGCTAGGATAATGTTACAAAAATCTGCATAATGCAGAATCAATTAACTTTAAAAAAAAAAAAAAAAAAAGGATTACTGTCCCTTTAACTATTAAAAAGGAATGTGTCTGTATAAATACATTATTAGCTATGCTGAATCAGTGCTAACCCACCTTAAGGTAAGAGGACAGAGCTACCTCAATCTCTGACGAACTACATATTTGCAATAAATTCACTGCAATATTCTTTACATGTGTATTAGTTTGTGATTGGTAAGCAAATCATACAACAATATAGTCATTTGACAAAATAAAGCTGCATTATTTTTTTCAGCATTCTCAGCTATGAAGGTACATAAAGTTTACAATTTGTGTTTTAAGTCCCTTTAAAAGGGATACTGAACTCAAATTTGTTCTTTCATGATTCGGATAGAGCACGGGTCAGCAACCTTGGCTCTCCAGATGTTTTGGAACTACATTTCCCATGATGCTAAAACATTCTTTAGGCTGAGCATCATGGGAAATGTAGTTCCAAAACATCAGGAGAGCCAAGGCTGCTGACCCCTGAGAGAGGGTATGCAATTTTAAGCAACTTTCTAATTTACTCCAATAAGCATTTTTTCTTTATTCTATTTCTATCTTTATTTGAAAAAGCAGGACTGTAAGCTTACGAGCCGGGCCATTTTTGGTTCAGCCCCCTGGATGGCGCTTGATGATTGGTTGGGTACATTTAGCCACCAATCAGCAAGCTGTACCCATGTGCTAAAACCAAAGTCGGGCCGACTCGTAAGTTTAAATTCCTGCTTTCTTTCATGTAATTAGCAAGAGTCCATGAGCTAGTGACGTATGGGATATACATTCCTACCAGGAGGGGCAAAGTTTCCCAAACCTCAAAATGCCTATAAATTACACCCCTCACCACACCCACAATTCAGTTTTACAAACTTTGCCTCCTATGGAGGTGGTGAAGTAAGTTTGTGCTAGATTCTACGTTGATATGCGCTCCGCAGCAGGTTGGAGCCCGGTTTTCCTCAGCGTGCAGTGAATGTCAGAGGGATGTGAGGAGAGTATTGCCTATTTGAATTCAATGATCTCCTTCTACGGGGTCTATTTCATAGGTTCTCTGTTATCGGTCGTAGAGATTCATCTCTTACCTCCCTTTTCAGATCGACGATATACTCTTATATATACCATTACCTCTACTGATTCTCGTTTCAGTACTGGTTTGGCTTTCTACTACATGTAGATAAGTGTCCTGGGGTAAGTAAGTCTTATTTTCTGTGACACTCTAAGCTATGGTTGGGCACTTTTATATAAAGTTCTAAATATATGTATTCAAACATTTATTTGCCTTGACTCAGGATGTTCAACGTTCCTTATTTCAGACAGTCAGTTTCATATTTGGGATCATGCATATGAATAAATCAATTTTTTTCTTACCTTAAAATTTGACTTTTTTCCCTGTGGGCTGTTAGGCTCGCGGGGGGCAGAAAATGCTTCATTTTATTGCGTCATTTTTGGCGCAGACTCTTTTGGCGCAAATTTTTTTTTCTGTTTCCGCCGTCATACGTGTCGCCGGAAGTTGCGTCATTTTTTACTTTTTTTGCGCCAAAGGTGTCGTCGTTCCGGATGTGGCGTCATTTTTGGCGCCAAAAGCATTTAGGCGCCAAATAATGTGGGCGTCTTTTTTGGCGTCACTATTGTCTCCACAATATTTAAGTCTCATTATTTATTGCTTCTGGTTGCTAGAAGCTTGTTCACTGGCATTTTTTCCCATTCCTGAAACTGTCATTTAAGGAATTTCATCAATTTTGCTTTATATGTTGTTTTTTCTATTACATACTTCTGTAAAAACGCTGCCTGGTGCTGGATCTACCAAAGTTAAGTGTATCTGCTGTAAACTTGTGGTATCTGTTCCTCCAGCTGTTGTTTGTAATGAATGTCATGACAAACTTGTTAATGCAGATAATATTTCCTTTAGTAATGTTACATTACCTGTTGCTGTTCCGTCAACATCTAATACTCAGAGTGTTCCTGTTAACATAAGAGATTTTGTTTCTAAATCCATTAAGAAGGCTATGTCTGTTATTCCTCCTTCTAGTAAACGTAAAAGGTCTTTTAAAACTTCTCATTTTTCAGATGAATTTTTAAATGAACATCATCATTCTGATTCTGATAATGGTTTCTCTGGTTCAGAGGATTCTGTCTCAGAGGTTGATGCTGATAAATCTTCATATTTATTCAAAATGGAATTTATTCGTTCTTTGCTTAAAGAAGTCTTAATTGCATTAGATATAGAGGATTCTGGTCCTCTTGATACTAAATCTAAACGTTTAAATAAGGTTTTTAAATCTCCTGTAGTTATTCCAGAAGTTTTTCCTGTCCCTGATGCTATTTCTGAAGTAATCTCCAGGGAATGGAATAATTTGGGTAATTCATGTACTCCTTCTAAACGTTTTAAGCAATTATATCCTGTGCCATCTGACAGATTAGAGTTTTGGGACAAAATCCCTAAGGTTGATGGGGCTGTCTCTACTCTTGCTAAGCGTACTACTATTCCTACGGCAGATGGTACTTCCTTTAAGGATCCTTTAGATAGGAAGATTGAATCCTTTCTAAGAAAAGCTTACTTATGTTCAGGTAATCTTCTTAGACCTGCTATATCTTTAGCGGATGTTGCTGCAGCTTCAACTTTTTGGTTAGAAGCTTTAGCGCAACAAGTAACAGATCATAATTCTCATAGCATTGTTAATCTTCTTCAACATGTTAATAATTTTATTTGTGATGCCATCTTTGATATCATTAGAGTTGATGTCAGGTATATGTCTAGCTATTTTAGCTAGAAGAGCTTTATGGCTTAAATCTTGGAATGCTGATATGTCTTCTAAGTCTACTCTGCTTTCCCTTTCTTTCCAGGGTAATAAATTATTTGGTTCTCAGTTGGATTCTATTATCTCAACTGTTACTGGAGGGAAAGGAACTTTTTTACCACAGGATAAAAAATCTAAAGGTAAATTTAGGTCTAATAATCGTTTTCGTTCCTTTCGTCACAATAAGGAACAAAAGCCTGATCCTTCACCCACAGGAGCGGTATCAGTTTGGAAACCATCTCCAGTCTGGAATAAATCCAAGCCTTTTAGAAAACCAAAGCCAGCTCCCAAGTCCACATGAAGGTGCGGCCCTCATTCCAGCTCAGCTGGTAGGGGGCAGATTACGATTTTTCAAAGAAATTTGGATCAATTCAATTCACAATCTTTGGATTCAGAACATTGTTTCAGAAGGGTACAGAATTGGCTTTAAGATAAGGCCTCCTGCAAAGAGATTTTTTCTTTCCCGTGTCTCAGTAAATCCAGCGAAGGCTCTAGCATTTCTGAAATGTGTTTCAGATCTAGAGTTGGCTGGAGTAATTATGCCAGTTCCAGTTCTGGAACAGGGGCTGGGGTTTTATTCAAATCTCTTCATTGTACCAAAGAAGGAGAATTCCTTCAGACCAGTTCTGGATCTAAAAATATTGAATCGTTATGTAAGGATACCAACATTCAAAATGGTAACTATAAGGACTATCCTGCCTTTTGTTCAGCAAGGGCATTATATGTCCACAATAGATTTACAGGATGCATATCTGCATATTCCAATTCATCCAGATCACTATCCGTTTCTGAGATTCTCTTTCCTAGACAAGCATTACCAGTTTGTGGCTCTGCCGTTTGGCCTAGCAACAGCTCCAAGAATTTTTACAAAGGTTCTCGGTGCCCTTCTGTCTGTAATCAGAGAACAGGGTATTGTGGTATTTCCTTATTTGGACGATATCTTGGTACTTGCTCAGTCTTCACATTTAGCAGAATCTCATACGAATCGACTTGTGTTGTTTCTTCAAGATCATGGTTGGAGGATTAATTTACCGAAAAGTTCATTGATTCCTCAGACAAGGGTAACCTTTTTAGGTTTCCAGATAGATTCATAGATCCATGACTCTGTCTCTGACAGACAAGAGACGTCTAAAATTGATCTCAGCTTGTCGAAACCTTCAATCACAATCATTCCCTTCGGTAGCCTTATGCATGGAAATTCTAGGTCTTATGATTGCTGCATCGGACGCGATCCCCTTTGCTCGTTTTCACATGCGACCTCTTCAGCTCTGTATGCTGAACCAGTGGTGCAGGGATTACACAAAGATATCTCAATTAATATCTTTAAAACCGATTGTACGACACTCTCCGACGTGGTGGACAGATCACCATCGTTTAGTTCAGGGGGCTTCTTTTGTTCTTCCGACCTGGACTGTAATTTCAACAGATGCAAGTCTTACAGGTTGGGGAGCTGACAGCACAAGGGGTTTGGGAATCTCAGGAGGTGAGATTGCAAATCAATATTTTGGAAACTCCGTGAAATTTTCAGAGCTCTTCAGTCATGGCCTCTTCTAAAGAGAGAATCGTTCATTTGTTTTCAGACAGACAATGTCACAACTGTGGCATATATCAATCATCAACGAGGGACTCACAGCCCTCTGGCTATGAAAGAAGTATCTCGAATACTGGTATGGGCGGAATCCAGCTCCTGTCTAATTTCTGCGGTTCATATCCCAGGTATAGACAATTGGGAAGCGGATTATCTCAGTTGCCAACCGTTACATCCGGGCGAATGGTCTCTTCACCCAGAGGTATTTCTTCAGATTGTTCAAATGTGGGGACTTCCAGAAATAGATCTGATGGCTTCTCATCTAAACAAGAAACTTCACAGGTATCTGTCCAGATCCAGGGATCTTCAAGCGGAAGCAGTGGATGCATTGTCACTTCCTTGGAAGTATCATCCTGCCTATATCTTTCCGCCTCTAGTTCTTCTTCCAAGAGTAATCTCCAAGATTCTGAAGGAATGCTCGTTTGTTCTGCTGGTGGCTCCAGCATGGCCTCACAGGTTTTGGTATGCGGATCTTGTCCGGATGGCCTCTTGCCAACCGTGGACTCTTCCGTTAAGACCAGACGTTCTGTCGCAAGGTCCTTTTTCCCATCAGGATCTCAAATCCTTAAATTTAAAAAGGTATGGAGATTGAACGCTTGATTCTTAGTCAAAGAGGTTTCTCTGACTCTGTGATTAATACTATGTTACAGGCTCGTAAATCTGTATCTAGGAAGATATATTATAGAGTCTGGAAGACTTACATTTCTTGGTGTCTCATTTTTCCTGGCATTCTTTTAGAATTCCGAGAATTTTACAGTTTCTTCAGGATGGTTTGGCTAAAGGTTTGTCTGCAAGTTCCTTGAAAGGACAAATCTCTGCTCTTTCTGTTCTTTTTCACAGAAAGATTGCTAATCTTCCTGATATTCATTGTTTTGTACAAGCTTTGGTTCGTATAAAACCTGTTATTAAGTCAATTTCTCCTCCTTGGAGTTTGAATTTGGTTCTGGGGGCTCTTCAAGCTCCTCCGTTTGAACCTATGCATTCACTGGACATTAAATTACTTTTTTGGAAAGTTTTGTTTCTTTTGGCCATCTCTTCTGCTAGAAGAGTTTCTGAATTATCTGCTCTTTCTTGTGAGTCTCCTTTTCTGATTTTTCATCAGGATAAGGCGGTGTTGCGAACTTCTTTTAAATTTTTACCTAAGGTTGTGAATTCTAACAACATTAGTAGAGAAATTGTGGTTCCTTCATTGTGTCCTAATCCTAAGAATTCTAAGGAGAGATCATTGCATTCTTTGGATGTAGTTAGAGCTTTGAAATATTATGTTGAAGCTACTAAGAATTTCCGAAAGACTTCTAGTCTATTTGTTATCTTTTCCGATTCTAGGAAAGGTCAGAAGGCCTCTGCCATTTCTTTGGCATCTTGGTTGAAATCTTTAATTCATCATGCTTATGTCGAGTCGGGTAAAACTCCGCCTCAAAGGATTACAGCTGATTCTACTAGGTCAGTTTTTACTTCCTGGGCGTTTAGGAATGAAGCTTCGTTTGATCAGATTTGCAAAGCAGCAACTTGGTCTTCTTTGCATACTTTTACTAAATTCTACCATGTGTTTTCTTCTTCTGAAGCAGTTTTTGGTAGAAAAGTTCTTCAGGCAGCTGTTTCAGTTTGATTCTTCTGCTTATAATTTCAGTTTTTTTCATTATAAGATTTAAACTTTATTTTGGGTGTGGATTATTTTCAGCGGAATTGGCTGTCTTTATTTTATCCCTCCCTCTCTAGTGACTCTTGCGTGGAAGATCCACATCTTGGGTATTCATTATCCCATACGTCACTAGCTCATGGACTCTTGCCAATTACATGAAAGAAAACATAATTTATGTAAGAACTTACCTGATAAATTAATTTCTTTCATATTAGCAAGAGTCCATGAGGTCCACCCTTTTTGTGGTGGTTATGATTTTTTTGTATAAAGCACAATTATTCCAATTCCTTATTTTTTATGCTTTCGCACTTTTGTCTTATCACCCCACTTCTTGGCTATGCGTTAAACTGATTTGTGGGTGTGGTGAGGGGTGTATTTATAGGCATTTTAAGGTTTGGGAAACTTTGCCCCTCCTGGTAGGAATGTATATCCCATACGTCACTAGCTCATGGACTCTTGCTAATATGAAAGAAATGAATTTATCAGGTAAGTTCTTACATAAATTATGTTTTTTCAAATAAAGATACCAAGATAACAAAAACAAATTGATAACAGGAGTAAATTAGAAAGTTGCTTAAGATTGCATGCTCTATCTGAATCATGAAAAAAAATTGGGTTCAGTGTTCCCAATCTAAAATGTTATTGACAAAAATATTGGAAGAACTTACATTAGGGTCTAGCGTTTCTTCATCAACAGCCGCTTCCTCTTCACTGGGCAGCTTCTCATTTTGATCCTTTTGTTTAGTTTCCTTTTCAGCAGCTTTTTTTTCTGCTTTCATTCGTCTTTTCAGCTCACTAAAACGAGAGCAAAGTATGTGATTTAACAAAATGCAGAACTATTATATGGCCCCCTAACATCTTGCATGGAGACAATTTAACTCCAGTATTCCAATCCATCACAAAACCTTTTCTTGGTATGCTTTATGGACTTTCTCAAATTGAACAGCTAAAACAACTTTCACTTAAATTAAGCATGATCTACAGAATGTCAGTTTAAGATTGCATGACATTTTACGAAGCTTATAAAATGCGGATTATAAAAATTCACAACCAGATATGAAATTATTAATTGCACATTTTGTGTAACGCTGATAAATCCCCAAGCTCACTTTAAAGGGATAGGAAACCCCAAAATTTGATTTCATGATATGGATAAAAACATACAACTTTCCAATTTACTACAAAATTTGCTTCATTCTCTTGTTATCCATTGCTGAAGGAACAGCATCGCACTACTGGCAGCTAGCTGAACACAATTAGCCAATCACAACAGACAAATATGTGCAGGCCTTAATCAGCAGCTAGCTCCCACTAATGTGTAGGATATGTGTGTATTCTTTTTCAACAAGGGATACCAAGGAGAACAAAGCATATTTGAAAATAGAAGTGAATTTAAAAGTATCTTAAAATAACATTCTTCTATCTGAATCATGCAAGTTTAATTCCACTAAGATGCCACTATTTTTTATTGTCGGGTGATAGTGTTTTCTAAATTTTGAGTAAATACTGTCTTGAAAAATGGTAACTGAATAGTTAAATGTTATTGATAGTTTAAAGAAACATTGTGCTCAATATTTTTATTATCAAAATGAAAGAGCAACATTAAAGCAAAAATATGAAGCTGTTTAAACAAAAACAGTGGGATTTGTTGTGCAATATCAGTCAATGAGCAATATTTAAAATTAAAAAAAAAAATATTGAAACACGGCTCTTTTCAACAAAGACACAACAAAATATTGCTAAATGTCCAATTCTGAAGCATTTCAATGACATACTGAATATTTAGTAACCCAGTACAAATCATTTTAATAACTAGTGTGAATCCCTTTATGTGAAGCAGGAGATTCATAAAGAAAAATGTTGGCGAGATTCATCCAAACCAAATTTTAAGCACCAACCTTTTTTTCTTATGAAGTTCCTGGTCCTTGTAGAGAGGAGAAAAATTGGAAAGATGCTTTCCCAGGATTTGATCCTTAAGTATTCTGTGCACCCTGACTGGGCTCTTAACCAGCCTGAGCAGAGCAGATAGCAGCATTGTACACAACTCCCAACCCTCACTTGGCAAATATCTGGTGATTAGCACCTAACAGAAACAACAAGCAGGATTCTCAGACCAAGCATTTATCCCCATGAATATGTAAATAACACACATGTTTAACTACAGAATTACACAAATAAAAGTTATTTTTAACATGAGATAGTTATGTATTTTATTTACAAAAAGGGTAATAAAGTGTGTGTGTGTATACATATATATATATATATATATATATATATATATATATATATATATATATATATATATATATATATTATTTTTTTATTACACACACACTTAAGACAAACATTTTGTTTTTATTGAAACTATGCATGTTACATGAATTTCATAGTTCATCAAGGGTGTCAAAAATACATAAATATTGAGAACATTTGGTTTCTAACCATTTCAACAAACAAAATGCATCAAATGCATCTTCAAGGCCACAGTATTTCAGGCTCGCACAAACAGGCCTAAAAAGCTAGTCAAAGGGATATGAAACCCACATTTCTCCTTTCATGATTCAGATAGAGCATGCAATTTTAAGCAACTTTCTAATTTATTCCTATTAATTTTTCTTCATTTTCTTGGCATCTTGATTTGAAAACGCAGAAATGTAAGCTTAGGAGTTGGCCCATTTTTGGTTCAGAACCTGGGTAGCACTTGTTGATTGGTGGCTCAATGTAGCCACCAATCAGCAGGGGCTACCCAGGGTTCTGAACCAATAATGGGCCGACTCCTAAACTTTAATTTCTGCTTTTTCAAATAGATATAAAGAGAAATAATAAAAATTGATAACAGGAGTAAATAAGAAAGTTGCTTAAAATTGCATGCTCTGAATTATGAAAGAAGACATTTGGGTTTAATATCCCTTTAACCCCTTAAGGACTGGGAATTTCATACTAAAATTTCCCCCCAAAAAATGAAGCATTTTTGCCATCACCCCATTTAAACAGACATTGAGCTTTTTTTTAAATATATATTTACCTATCAAAACTATATATATCTATATATATATCTATATATATATATATATATATATATATATATCTATATATATATATATATCTATATATATATATATATCTATATATATATATATCTATATATATATATATCTATATATATATATATATCTATATATATATATCTATATCTATATATCTATATATATATATCTATATATATATATATATCTATATATATATCTATATATATATCTATATATATATATATATATATATATATATATATATATATATATATATATATATATATATATATATATATATATATATATATATATATATATATATATATATATATATATATATATATATATATATATATATATATATATATATATATATATATATATATATATATATATATTGTTCTTAGCAGACAACCCAAAGTATTAATCTAGGCCCATTTTGGTATGTTTCATGCCACCATTTCACCGCCAAATGCAATCAAATAAAAACATTTAACTTTTTCACAAACTTTAGGTTTCCCACTGAAATTATTTAAATACCACTTGTGCAATTATGGTACAAATGGTTGTAAAAGCTTCTCTGGGACCCCCTTGGTTCACAAATGGACATATGGCTTTATTTTTGCTTTTTGGTAAATAAAAGGCCGTTCATTGCAGCTGCGCACCACACATTCCCAGCAGTGAAGGGGTTAATCAGGTAGCTTGAAAGGTTAATTTTAGCTTTAGTGTAGAGATTACCCTCCCACCTGACACTTCTCACCCCCTGATACCTCCCAAACAGCTCTCTTCCCTCCCCCACTAGTCAACCCCATCTTAAAGGGACAGTATACACCAATTTTCATATAACTGCATGTAATAGAGACACTACTATAAAGAATAATATGCACAGATACTAGGGCTGCACGTTTAATCGCAAATGCGTTTTTTAGCCCCGCCCCCTATGAAGTACAGGAGGGGGCTCATACAGGCTAGCTCTCCGCTGCCGAGTAAACCGGGTCTGTCTTTCCCTGTGCAAGAACCTTCTCTCCCCTCTCACTATGGCTGACTGGACTCGAGCTTCAAAGTCTGGACTCCTGGACCACCTTCTGCATGATCTGCTGAGCTAACAGGGGAAAGCCTAATCCTGACATCAGACCTTGTGGAGCGCTCAATGGTCTCAGTAATGGCACTGAGCTGGCCCCAAGCTCTCCCCGCAGAAGATAGGCTATGTCATTTGCCCGTAGAAAGCAACGATCCACTCATTCAATGGGAAAAAAAAAAAAAAAAAAAAAAACACTTTATGCTTTTAAACAAGTTTTGAATAAACGGAAGCTCCAAGGATAGAACATAGCGGGCGCAGCCCTAGTGCTGCGCCCGCTATGTTCTATCCTTGGAGCTTCCGTTTATGCTTTTAAACAAGTTTTGAATTGAGCATTTTTTTACCCATTGAAGGAGTGGATTGTTGCTTTCTACAGTACTACTATTATCCAAATGTGGACGAAGAAAAGCAGGCACTGCATCAAGGTATCCATAAACCCAAAATCCTTTATTAAGAAAAAGTTAAAAAGTTCACAGCTACATCCGCTGTATATCACGCATATAGTACAAGGCAGGAGTATGTGGGACACATAAGCTGTCTAACTAGTTTCGCGTCCCTGCAGGACGCTTATTCATAGACATGAATGTCTAGGTTTCGCCACTGCTACGGCACTCCGTTGGATCTCTGTGGGAAGACTTTTTCTTTACCGACTGGCGTCACTTCTGGTTTCCTTGCCGGGTCCCTGGTTGTTGCTTGGAACGCCGCCAATTTGTTTACTACTATTATCCAGTTGATCTTTACCTTCCTACAGAGTTCCGTAGCACCACCCGGTCACCTAACTTTACTCTAAACGCTGACGTCATTGGAAGCGTCCGTGTGTACCGCATGAGAAGCGGAGACGCTAACAGGCGAGAGGAGGGTCAGTGGATTGTGAACCACATACCATCTTGAGACACTGAGTCCCTCTACGCAACAGCGCACACAACAGCATTACAGGAGCCAGACGCCTGGGGTTGGCTTACCCTGAAGTATTGACTGGGATTATGGGGAGTGAGTACGGAGCACTTCCTGAGTAAAAGAAGTGCTGACTTTAAAACACTGAACCCCTCCCTTTATTCTTTATACTGATCTAAAAATGCAGTATAAAAGCTCTGTGTGATACCATGTACCCAGTGTTCCTGTCTCACAAGAGCGTCGGGCCGTATGTGTGGCGGGGGGCAGAGCCTTACGCGTTTCGAAACACTATTGGTTTCTTCGTCAGAGGTAGGGGCCGCCCCCCTCCTATCTGGCTTTTTATTGCGTAAGAATGGCTCCAAGTAAGAGTAATTGATCCTAGCGCCGCCATCTTTGTTTATGGCAAAAACCCATTTGCTAATAGTGAGTTTACATGGATGGTCTCATATGTTAATTCTTTACAAGATCTTCATATATTTAAAACAAAGTGCAATGTATCTTTACATTAATTACAATATTTCCACAGTGCACTTCCTATATATCGAAAAGGTTAAAAAAAAGTATATATATATATATATATATATATATATATATATATATATATATAAGGCGTATCTCTCTACATTCTTCTATTGAATTATAATTTTAAACTCATATTAAACAATGCAAAATATATGTGTATAAAAAAAGAGTGGTATATAGATAAATATATAGCTAATTACTACCAAGTCCTATTTTTCTATATATATATCTATACTTGGTTCTCTATAAACCTTAAACCTGTACTTATTTAAAGAACTCCCAGTTTATACACAATATCGTTAAAAACCTGTTACAATAAAAGATAACGAAAAAACGATAAAAATAGGGTTAAAAAATGATTATAAATATAGCAGCACCACATAATTAGTGTGTTAAGTCACATATTAACTATTCAGGGACAATCTTTTATGAGGTTGGAAGTAATTGGGTATTGACATTCTTTATCTATGTGCTTATAGATGTTTAGCTATTAGGTTCAGAATTCCACATGGAGATAAATATGGGGCAAAGATTTTTTCTTTTTTCTTTAAAGGAAGGCAGCTAGATCTATGTCTTTATTTAACCCATTTGGTTCCAGTGTGTTTAACGTGAAAACCCAGAATGTTTCTCTCTTCCTTAGTTCTAAAAGTCTGCTGCCTCCTCTAATCCCCGTGTCTACCTGTTCTATTGCTTTTATAAAGAAGTCATTTTTATTTCTATTATGAACTTGATTAAAATGTTGGATCAGAGGAGTATTAAGACTACCAGCTTCAATATTTTTAATATGTTCCAAACATCTGGTTTTGAGATTTCTCTTTGTACGCCCTATATACCTAAGTGGAGTACTGCATGTACACTCCAACATGTACACTACATAGTCAGACTTACAGTTGAGTAGTTTTTTTATTTTAAACTGTTCCACTTCACTAGTTTTAATTGCAAATTTATTGTATTCCTTCGATGAATGTGTGTGTTCACAGCAGACACAGTTCTTTCTAAAACATTTATGGAATCCCTTTATAACTGATGTAGTTATTTTGTTTCTTTGGAAAGTTTCCTTTTTCTTTCTTATCACACTGGGGGCTATTGTTGACTTAAGACTTAAATTCTTTTTGTAAATGACATCAGGTGTGTTCCCGATAGCCTCTTTTAAGAGTGGGTCTTTCTGCAAAATCCCCCAGTGCTTTTTTAAAATGTTTTTTATTTGCCAATATCCATCATTGAATGTTGTTACAAATTTAATTTTACTTTTGTTTTTATTTTTTCCTTTATTTTTTTGGGCATTTGTATTATGTACCAAAGCGTGTCTGTCTAATCGCTTGGCTTTTTTATATGCACTTTGTACAACTGTGTCTGGATACTTTTTTTCCTTAAATTTTTGTTGTAACTGTTCTGCCTCTTTCTCAAAGTTCTCTAGTTCTGTACAATTTCTTCTGAGTCGCTGAAATTGGTATGGTATGGTATGTTCTCTATCCACCCTGGATGGTGAGAAATGGGTTTTTGCCATAAACAAAGATGGCGGCGCTAGGATCAATTACTCTTACTTGGAGCCATTCTTACGCAATAAAAAGCCAGATAGGAGGGGGGCGGCCCCTACCTCTGACGAAGAAACCAATAGTGTTTCGAAACGCGTAAGGCTCCGCCCCCCGCCACACGTACGGCCCGACGCTCTTGTGAGACAGGAACACTGGGTACATGGTATCACACAGAACTGTGTGATCGTTACCTAAGTGTTACCTGGTGTAGAGTGGGCCTAGTCTTTTTGCTACAGATAAGCAGCTCAATAACGGAGGGATTCTGAGGTATACAAACATTGATACTGATCCCATCCGTTCGTGCTGCATTCACTTCACAGCCATTGTAGTGGCTTTTTAAACAATATATGTGTTTGTGGTTATTCACTTGTACAAATAAATTTGTTAATCCTAAACTTAACTGTGCGGTTTAAGGCATATATTTCTTGTTATATAACCCTATTATCCCCACACTGTGAGTGTACCTGGTTTACACTTTTAAAGAAACTACAGTACTGGAGGGAATACAGGGGACAACTGGAAAAAAGGAAAACAGAAGGAGAGATCGATTGTACCAACCTATACCGGTGTCTTTTCTATACCTCATACTGACTGAGGTTAAATCACGTGAGTGGTTCTATTTTCTTTGTTTTGCTCTAATACACTAGTCAAAACAGGCTTCACTAGGGGTGCCTATCTTGTGCGCTTCTCTACGCTCTATTGTTTCAGAAATCTACTGGGAGGATCCACTTGCTCAAGAGGACTCTCTCTTTATCAGAAGAAGCTGCAGAGATTACGCAGGCACTGGGGAACCGATACAACAGTAGTCCTCATATTGACTGGATTGTATGCAACCCATTGATTTACAATAGACTTGGTGTTGGACTAAGATTGTATCTGAAAAAAGCTTTTGAATTGGGACTGTATCTATTACTTTGCATTATTACAGATATATCATAGATATTGCATAACTAACTGTATATACCTACATAAGAGTAATACGAACCGTGGTCCATTTACAGCTAGATACCACTTTTATTATTCAGCACAAAACCCTGAGCACAGACATTCACCGCTTTTCTACTATATATATATATATATATATATATATATATATATATATATATATATATATATATATATATATATATATATATATATATATATATATACACACACACACATATATACACACACACACACTGTAATGTACCTCATTTACCCCACCTTCCCTCCACGACCTTTCCCCTACCCTCTTTTACCCTTTCTTGATTCTAGGACCCGCCCCCCCCCAACCTTCTGTTCCCCCTACTTCCCGCTCTCTGCATTTATTTTTTTCTGTAGCGTATCAGTCCCACAAGTTCCCGCCCCTCCCTCCAGCGATGGGCCACCCAACCGCCTCCCTCCTAAACCTCCCATACCACCAACGATCGGCACCAACGCTACAGAGAGGGACACAGAGTGTGTCTCTCTGCATCGGTAACTCTGCAACTCTACTTCTGCACTGCCCCACTTGTGGGGCATAGAGAAATGGCACAATCTCGCTACTGTTAGCAAGATCCTGGCAGAGAGGCCCAGGACAGCATCGTCATACAGGGTACGGTGCTGGTCCTTACGAGTTTAAATAGCTGTAGTCTTAAAACTGAAACGAATAAGCCTCTCTGACACCTAATGTGTGGCAGAGTTAAATCTTCCCAATCCAAATCGATTGCTTGTGCAGTATTAAAGCAGCTATGAAGCTGGACGGACATGTTCCCGTGAGCAAATTATATATATATATATATATATATATATATATATATATATATATATATATATATATATATATATATATTTTCCCACTGTTGGTCTGAGGACGGGCAGCTTTACCCAAAAACATTCACTAATTAAAAGGGATTATTTATCAAGTCTTTTGGAGTGCACTTTGTTTCACAGATATTTTGATAGGTTTTGCTGCACCCAAGGCTGCTGTGGAATACTGATCTCATTATTATATATTTTTCTCATCAGCATATAAGCTCTCAATTTTAAAAGATATTAGTACAGTATAAACGTTTAAAAGCATTTACAATAGTCCTGAATATATATATATATATATATATATATATATATATATATATATATATTATTTTTATTTTTTTGCAGCATCTTAATAGTATTTTTGGCAATCTTATTTTCTTGCTATGTGGCCAGTTAGCGTGCAATATAAAATGGCTTTTGTACTGTAAGATCACAGATCAAAATTCTGCTAAATCCAGTTTCCAGAGTTATTACATTTACAAAAAAAAAAAACTAACAAAATAATGAACCCATTTAACAAATTGTTCTACTACACATAATTAACATTTTACAGGGCATTACATTTAGAGTTTGATGTCCATTTAAACAATCATAATTGGTAAGTTTTTTCTTTGGTTGGCTAACTGAGGTTGAACTGTCACCCTGTTAAACTGAACATGGCAGTTTTTGAACTTTCACAGAAGGGCATGTTAGGAAATATTAATACTTGATAACAAATGAGACATTCTAAATTATTGTGTTTGGAAGAGAAATAATACATCCACAAAGGAAGTTTAACCCCTTCCTGACAGTACTTGTTACAATGTAAACTGATAAGTGAAAATTTAAATCAAGAGATCGTTTATGCGAGCGCGTGAATTCAATGATGGGGTCAGGTGGGAGTGTCTATGACGCTAGGTACGCCCTACAGCTCACGGTCCGTTAGGAAGTCATTATGGCTTCAGTACTGCCAAACCGCTAGGACGTTCCATGCCATCCTAGCAGCACTAAAGCCCACTGCAGTTAGGATGGCATGGAGCGTCCTAACAGCAGGAAGAGGTTAAATGGACAGCAGGAGATATGGGGAAGTGACTACAGTTTATTTGGTTGAAGTGCTTTGTTATTATTACATATTTTAAGTTCTGTTTCCATAGAAATGTGTCTGTGTGACTATTTCAACCTGAAGGGGGAACCTAGCTAATGGATTTTTTTTTTGTTCAGTTTCGATTTACTGGAACAGTTATACAGTCTTTGCCAATAATTCCCCACCCAGAATAATAATTAACAAAGCCTAACAATACAAACAGGGTATCAGAATAGTTGGAATATAATACATTCTTGTTATGCTCTTTAATTTTAGCGGTTATTAAAAAGGGACAGTAACAAAAAAAAAAATTGCTGTTTTTTTGTAAATTATCAATTCCTTAAGGATTTATTTAGAATCATGCTAAACAAGATAAAATTAAAGAAATATAAAAAAAAGGTAGTTAGTGTTGCCACCTCCATACCCACAATAAAGGGTGCAAGCATTAGTAAAAAGGGCATTAACCCTTTCATGACAGGACTAAAGTGCCTACATCGGAACTGTTCCGATGTAGACAAATTGAAACCACATGATTGCGAGATTTAAATTATTGGATTGTGTCTGGGGGGGCGTCCCTACAACCCTAGGAACACCCTCCAGACCGCAATCAAATCCTGGAAGCACAGAAGGCTTCAGGACAGCCGTTAGCTATGACGTTCTATTCCATCATAACGGCTTTAAAGCCCAGTGTAATTATGATGGAATAGAACAGCATAACAGCATCAAAAGGTTAAATATCCCTGTACTGGAAAATAAGCAACTTTTTATAATGCAAACAGGACATATCACTATCCATCATGGTGGTATTTTTTTTTTTATTCACCCATTGAACTTCTACCCCACAGACCATCTGCACAGACACAATCTTCACATATAGTTTTAAAATCAAAATAATAATCTATATAGCGAATCATGTCCGCCCGACATATAGTAAATTTACCCCATACTATCCATATTCTAAATTATTATGATTAGAAGAGAACCGATTCACCCACAAAAGAAGAAGTTTTTATACTAGTATTTAAATGGCCAGCGGGAGATATGGGGAAGTGACTACAGGTGCTTTTTTTTTAGCTGAAGTGCTTTGTTATGGTTAAATATTTTAAAGGGATAGGAAAGTCAAAATTAAAAAATGTGCACGATTCAGATAGAGAATGTCATTTTGAGACACTAATTCACTTCTATTTTCAAATGTGCCTTGTTCTCTTGGGATCCCTTGATAAAAAAGAATACCCACATATCCTACACTAGTGAGAGCTAACTGCTGATCGGTACCTGAAAATATTTGTCTTTTGTAATTAGCTAACTAGATGTGTTTAGCTAGCTGTGAGTTGTGCAATGCTGCTCCTGCAACAAAGGATAACAAGAGATTGTGAAGCAAATTTGATAGAAGTTAATTGGAAACTTCTTTAAAATTGAATGTTCTCTCCAAAGCATGAAAGAAAACGTTGGGGGTTTCATGTCCCTTTAAGCTCTGTTTCCATAGAAATGTGTGACTATTTTAACCGGAAGGAGTAGCTTAAAGTGAAAGTAAATCCTAGCGTTTTACAAACGCTAGGATTGACTATTGAAACAAATAAAGAGGACTTTCATTTATGAAGTATAAAGATACTTCATACAGAAAGCTCCTTTGTTTCAATCGATCACCGTTCTTAGCTCCTACGGTAAGCCCACGGCTAAAAAATAATTTTGCTAAGAGGTGATGTTTTCACCTCTTAGCCAGTAGCCGTGCGGTAAATCCGGCTTGGCGCCCATGGGAGCCGGATTTACCGCACGGCTATTGGCTAAGAGGTGAAAACGTCACCTCTTAGCAAAATATTTCTTTAGCCGTGGGCTGCTGTAGCAGCGAAGGACGGAAAGTTGAAATGAATAAAGGCACTTTCTACATGAAGTATCTTAAACTTCATGAATGAAAGTCCTCTGTTTCAATAGTCAATCCTAGCGTATGTAAAAGGCTAGGATTGACTTTCACTTTAATGGATCTTTTTTTGTTCTTTCAGTTTCGATTGACTGGAACAGTTATACAGTCTTTGCCAACAATTCCCCACCCAGAATTGTAATTAATAAAGCCTGATATTACACAATTAGATAAACAGGGTATCAGAATGTTTGTAATATACTTGTTCTGCGCTATAACTTTAGCCGTTATTAAAAGGCAAATATATAGCAAGTTATTATTTTAATTATCCATTTTGCCAATTCCATACCCACAATAAAGATTGCAAGTACTAGTAAAATGGCATTTAATGTCCTTTTGCTGAAAAACAAGCATTTTTTTTTTCTTACCCAATAGACCATCTGTGCACAGACTTGACAGTTTTAAAACGAAAAAAAAAGTATATATATATATATAAAAATCTGAGGTCACCTTGTTCCCATTATCTGCACTACATATAAGGTTGAGATCATATTACACAATTTATTTATTTTTTTAAATAATGAAGGCGAGCTTGAGCACTTTTGCCCTTTAGGTAGAAAACAGTTCAGAGGTTCAGAGTAGTAGACATAAAAATGTGGCTTGACAATGGAAACACTACTTCAACGATATTTTAACTACCAATAAGAACACGTAAATTCTCAGAATTAAAATATGCCATTTCAAGCTGCCTTTTATGTATTGATGCGATATTAGTTTATTTCCACACACACACACATATATATATATTTATTTATATTTATTTTTTTCTCCAGAATACCCCTGAACAGTTTATCAACTTCGTAATGAAGTCATTGACTACTTTGCAGCTCTGCTTATACTATTAAAAAAAAAAACTTCAGATGGAGAAAGTGAGGGTACAAACTACACTACCAGTTACATCTAGCTAAGTTACTGGTGTGTTTCAGTAATCACAGCTCTTCAGTTTTGTTAAATGGGTTATAGAAAATAAAAGAACTGTGACAGTCACGCTGACTTATAACACAAGCTTTCTCTACAGTTACATCAGCCGGTGAAATGGTGCTGGGACTTGTAGTCCCACGCGAGCTCTCACAATACATCGGCATGTTTTTTCGAACTACCCTTCCCAAGATTCCCTATTCCCTTCACAAATGGTAAAGCCGCAACAGAACACGTTTCAATCAAAATATATCACAAACTGCACGCTAACTTTGACAGCCAAATATATTAACCCTCTACCCCTTCAATCTTGAGCAAACCCCAAGCTCACTTTTTGCTCAGCTTGCTTTCGCCGTCAGCCGGTGTTAAACTCTGAACGTCCGCCATGTTGCCTACTACCAGAAAGAAACCTCTTCCGCAGCGCAGAGAAGAATGGGAAATGTCAGAAAGCAAAGCTGTACTAAGAACAAGAGCCTTTCCTCCTCTGTGGGAGGGGTTTGGTGACGTATTACTCGAAGTACAACTTCAAGCAGATCCTTCAACTTCAAATACACTGGAATGCAAGCTGCCCTTTCATATGTTGCAATACAGTGAAATATTAGGGCAATGATTATATATAAAAAGTATTTTACAGATTATGTTTTCCTTATCATAGGAATGTGTGGATGATTTTTACATTTTCTTAGAACATAGAAACAGTGATTAACACTTTAATCTAAACTTCAAAGGCTTAACACACTCATATTAACCCAGAACATTTATTTTAGAGAAAATCACATGCTCTGGTTCATCAGAGCATGTCATTTTAAGACTATTGACCCTACAATACAGGATTAAACACACAGTAGTAGTGCTGTTAAAGAACTGGGGTGCGATCACATATACGGCGCAGGTTTCGGCGCAAGCGTGGGAACCTGCGCCGCCCGTAATCTCACCTCGCACATCAGGGTATTACATATACCCTGTGGGCAGTTGATAAAGTGTCGTAAGTCTGATGAACTAGCGATGTCCAGAAATAAGCGTAAATACAAATTTCAGGAGTTGCTATAGTGACTTACGGCACTTTAGAAACTGCCGGCGCCTAAGAAAAGTAAAGGAAATATCAAATCTCCCGTAACAGTCTAACACGCCTCCCAAAAATAAGCCCGACACGTAAAACCCCTATATCCGCAATCCCCCCCTCTCACTACTAATAATAAATGTATTAACCCCTAGAACGACAACCCCCCACAACGCAATAAGCCTAATTATTAACCCCTAAACTGCCATAGCCCACACCGCAAGTAATAACTAAATTATTAACCCCTAAACTGCCATAGCCCACACCGCAAGTAGTAACTAAATTATTAACCCCTAAACCGCCATAGCCCACACCGCAATTAACCTATTCTAGTATTAACCCCTAAACGGCCATAGCCCACACCGCAATAAACCTATTCTAGTATTAACCCCTAAACCGCCATAGCCCACATAGCCTATTAAATCTATTAACCCCTAATCTGCCGCCGCCAACGTCGCCACCACTATAATGAAGTTATTAACTCCTAAACCTAAGTCTAACCCTAACACCCCCCTAACTTAAATATTATTTAAATAAATCTAAATAATATTACTATTATTAACTAAATTATTCCTATTTAAAACTAAATACTTACCTATAAAATAAACCCTAAGATAGCTACAATATAATTAATAATTACATTGTAGCTATTTTAGGATTTATTTATTTTTTACAGGCAACTTTGTATTTATTTTAACTAGGTACTATAGCTATTAAATAGTTAATAACTATTTAATAGCTACCTAGTTAAAATAACTACAAATTTACCTGTAAAAAAAATCCTAACCTAAGTTACAATTACACCTAACACTACACTATCATTAAATTAATTAAATTAATTAACTACAATTACCTAAATGAAATACAATAAAATAAAATAAACTATAGTACAAAAACAAACACTAAATTACAGAAAGAAAAAAAAAATACAAGAAGTTTAAATTAATTACACTTAATCTAAGCCCCCTAATAAAATAAAAAAGCCCCCAAAAATAATAAAATTCCCTACCCTATACTAAATTACAAATAGCCCTTAAAAGGGCTTTTTGCGGGGCATTGCCCCAAAGTAATCAGCTCTTTTACCTGTAAAAAAAGAAATACAACCCCCCCAACATTAAAACCCACCACCCACACACCCAACCTTACTATAAAACCCACCCAATCCCCCCTTAAAAAACCTAACACTAACCCCTTGAAGGCCACCCTACCTTGAGCCGTCTTCACCCAGCCGGGCAGAAGTCTTCATCCGATCCGGGCAGAAGAGGTCCTACCATTTTGTTTTAAATAGGAATAATTTAGTTAATAATAGTAATATTATTTAGATTTATTTAAATAATATTTAAGTTAGGGGGGTGTTAGGGTTAGACTTAGGTTTAGGGGTTAATAACTTTATTATAGTGTCAGCGATGTTGGCGGCGGCAGATTAGTGGTTAATAGATTTAATAGGCTATGTGGGCTATGGCGGTTTAGGGGTTAATACTAGAATAGGTTTATTGCGGTGTGGGCTATGGCGGTTTAGGGGTTAATACTAGAATAAGTTTATTGCGGTGTGGGCTATGGTGGTTTAGGGGTTAATAGACTTTATTAGTTATTGCGGTGGGGGATTGCGGTTGACAGGTAGATAGACATTGCGCATGCGTTAGGTGTTAGTTTATTTTTCCAGGCATTTTCGAGAGTTACGGTGCTCCCATACTCAGCGCAAGGCCTGCTATGGATGCCTTTTATGGCGAGGTAAAAATGGAGTAAGATTTCTCCATTTTCTCCACGTAAGACCTTGCGCTGGCTATTGGATAGCGATTTACGACGCGGTCCCATGTTAGCGACGGGTGAAATATACGGGCGTAACTTGTATGCTACGCCGTATATGTGATACCAAAAAAGCGCAAAAACCAGCGTTGCCGGCATTTGCGGGCGACGATCTATATGTAATGGAGGCCCTGAGGAGCACTGCTAGTCCAATCAGCAGTACTTGTTGCATATCTGAGTTGTAGACTAGCACTTGAGAGTTTTGTTCGGGATTATCAGCGTTCTGCGGAACGGTGTAAAAGCCGGAACGAGACGGAACAGGCCTTTTATAAAGGAAATTGATTGAAAATACAATGGGATGTGTTAGAGACTCTTGAGAACAGTTTTAGGAACAATAATCTTTGTTTTTGTTTTTTTTTTATAAATAATTTTTATTAGTCTCCAACAACATATGAGATCGGCAATTTACATAGTTATACGCCACGCAGGGCATAATATTCTATAACAATGAAGGTTACTATTAATACATATAAATTACACAACATTAATGTTTTACCGATATACACTAATGGCATAGCTAAAAGAGAAAGAAAAAGCTGTGCCTATATCCTTAACTGATCATTAAGAAAAAATTAAAATATACCAATAAAGTTTGGAGAGTTTTTTCGTATTTTATTCATACGTAACCTTTTAATACTATTGCTGGTTCTAAACTAGAAATTTTATAGGCATGCATCTACCATTAAATTAAAAATGTTCAATTCCTCTAGTATGTATAACAGTAAAGCTCTTATGACCAGCACGTCATTACATAAATAACCACACACATACCAAAATATTCGCACACATACCACATACACAAAAAACACACACATAACACAAATTTTTTTTAAAAAAAAATCCTTCGCCTCCCCCAATCCCCCTCGCACTAATTTTTTGAATTATCCATTTCTCCAAAATGTCAGGTATCTATTTGACAGTGTCAGTTGTTGAAATAGGGGATAATCCCTTAACGGAGCTATCATTTGAATCTGCGTCTATCAGGTTCCTTGGTTATTTGAATCACAACTGCAGAGTCTAAATAAATTATATTTGTTTCACAACTGAAGTACAGGCTATTATATCAGCATAGACTGTTTTACTCAGGGTGATTTTTATAAGGAAGGGCAGTAAGTCTTTATATGGTTATATATTATAGTTATACCATATAAATATTTAGAGACTGAAAGTAAGTATTAGTATTAATAACAACTTTTGACATTGGTTGTGCTCAAACCCAAATGAGAGAGATAGTGTTCATTGTAATAAGCACTGAAGCATGAGAGATGTGAGACACACAGACTGCAGCTGCTGACAGGGGCGTGACCTGCTGCGAGACACAGCACACAGAATAATGCTTGCAGCGTGGATATCTGAACACAGACCAGTGAGTGTAATAGGTGCTGTGAGACACGCTGAGTTGTAAGGAGCTGTATGGCACGCTGAGATGAATGAAGCTGTGTGACGTCACGTAAAGTCCGTTACTGTCCGGTATGAGAATGAATCAAAGAAAGTTCATAGAATTAAATGAAACATACGTTGCAAAACATAGTAATATCTGAGAGACAAAGTCAATTTAGATAAGTTCAAGAGAAAACATGAAATTTGTAATTAGACGTTACTTAAGGCATCCAAGGTAAATTAGATTTGATACAAATACCGTAGCGGTAGTAGGTAGAATCCTCCTGTTGGAAATTAAGTAGCAATTCCTGTAGAGATGTGGAGTTGAAATAAATTAATACTTCTTGGAATAGCAAACTTCAGGATGAATGAGACTAGTTGTTATTAGTCCCTTTATGAGACCAAACTGCAACTGGTATTTGTAATCCCAAATGTTAAAGTAGTAGAAGTAAATCTTCTTTTGATAAGTATATAGCTTATAAGAAACAGAGCACTAGTTTCAGCAAACAATACTCAACAACTAAGCACTTGTTTGGGGCGGGGTGATGCCTTAAGTACAGGTGAGGAAGGTGAGTTGAGGCAAAAAGTAAAAGCAGGACTGGAATCCTTACAGATCCCCCCCCTCAAGCAAGCCGACCACGGGTTGAAATTTAGGTCTACTTGGATAGCGTCTATGGAAACGAGCAATAAGCTTCGGAGCATTAATGTGTGCATGAGGTTCCCAAGTGTCATCCTCTGGGGCGAACCCTTTCCATCGGACCAGATACTGTAATTCTCCATTATAATGTCTTGAGTCCAAAAGATCATAAACTTCATAGACATCAGTGTCCAATTGAATAGGAGAAGAGGGTAGAAGAGGTACATCGGGCTTATCTCCCAAGTAGGGTTTCAATAATGATACATGGAAAGTTGGGTGGATGTGTAAAGAATCAGGTAGGTCAAGCCGGACGGCATTTTCATTGATGATGTGTAGAATTCTGAATGGGCCAAGGAACAACCCAGCCAATTTTTTACTTGGTAAGTGCATTTTAATGTTTTTGGAAGATAACCAAACATAGTCCCCTATGGAATATTTCGGAGAAGCTCTACGACGTAAATCATAAAATTTCTTCTGAGAAGCCTGAGCTTGTTTGATGTTATCACGTAAGTGTAGGAAATTTTCAGCTATGTTTTGTGTTAACACATCAACAGATGGTGAGTCATGTGTAGAGGTCGTTTGGATAGTGAATCTTGGATTAAAACCATAATTGGCGAAAAAGGGAGAGTAATTTGTAGTGCTGTTAATGGTATTATTATAGGCAAATTCAGCCATAGAGAGAAAAGAAGTCCATTTATTTTGATGATATGAGCAATAGCAACGTAGATATTGCTCAAGCCACTGATTGAGTCTCTCAGTTTGGCTGTTAGTCTGAGGGTGGAAGGCTGTGCTTAACCGTTGATCGATTTGGAGTGCTTTAGTGAGTGCTTTCCAGAAGCGTGAGGTGAATTGGGTTCCTCTATCAGTAGTTAAAATGGAGGGTAACCCGTGGTATCGTACAATGTGGTTTAGAAATAAGTATGCTGTTTCAATGGAAGTGGGTAACTTGTGATAAGGAATAAAATGTGCCATTTTAGTAAAATGATCTGTAACAACTAAAATGGTAGTTTGTCCAGAACTAGGTGGTAAATCAACTATAAAATCCATTCCCAAATGAGACCAAGGAGATTCCGGTACTTCCAGAGGAATTAAATAGCCATAGGGAGGTCTCCTTTCTGGTTTTGATACTGTACAGGTTGTACAATGTTGTATATATTCCTTTATACTGGTTTTCATTGATGGCCACCAGTAACTTCTGGAGATGAGCTCATGTGTACGTTTGATACCTGGATGACCAATTAGTGGAGGGTCATGATGATCTTTGATTATTTTCTGTCTGAAACGTTCTGGAATATATAGTTTAGAACCATGAAAGTAAAAACCATTCTGGAGGCTTAGGCTATCTAGTAGGGTTTGGTCTTCTGAAGATAGATCAGATTGGTATTCCTTATCCTGTTGAGATAGGATAGCAAGGAAGCGAGTAGGGGGAAGAATGCTAGTAGGAGAGTCTTCTTGTATAGGTCTTGAATCTCGTCGAGAGAGTGCATCTGCCTTCCCATTTTTTGATCCCGGCCTGTACATGATTTGAAAATTGAAACGACTAAAGTAGAGACTCCATCTCACTTGACGTCCAGATAAAGTTTTGTTATTTTGTAGATATTCCAAATTCAGGTGATCCGTGTAAATCACTATAGGTAGGGAGGTACCTTCAAGAAGATGTCTCCAGAATTCAAAGGCTCTTTTAATGGCTAGAAGTTCCTTGTCCCCAATGGAATAATTGATCTCTGCTGAAGTCATAATTTTTGAATAGAACCCAACTGGGTGTAGTGGTTCTGTAGGAGACTGTCTTTGGGAGAGGACAGCGCCAAGAGCATAATCTGAAGAATCCACCTCTAGGGTATATTGAAGGTTTGGATCAGGATATTTCAGAATGGGAGCAGATGAAAAGGAATTCTTCAGGAAGCTGAACGCATCATCCTGTTCTTTAGTCCACTGGAAAGAGCAATTAGCACTAGTTAATTTAGTCAGAGGTTTCGCAATTTTTGAGAAATTGCGAATTAACTTTCTGTAATAGTTACTGAAGCCAAGAAACTTTTGTAGTTCTTTCCGTGTTGAAGGTGTGGGCCATGATTTTACTGCTTCCACTTTGTTATCTTGCATTTGAATCCCATTTGGGCTGATGGAGTAACCCAGGAACTCTATTTTGTTGGTGTGGAAAATACATTTTTCCAATTTGGCGTAGAGCCGATGGACTTGGAGTCTTGCTAAAACCCAACTAACATGTTTGATATGTTCTTCTAGATTTGTGGAATAGATTAGAATGTCATCTAGGTAGACAACAACACATGTGTCAAGGAGATCATGGAAAATGTCATTAATAAAGAACTGGAAAGTTGCGGGTGCGTTAGTTAAGCCGAAGGGCATAACTAGATATTCAAACAACCCATACCTAGTTCTAAAAGCGGTAAGCCACTCATCCCCCTCTCGGATACGCACTAAATTGTACGCCCCTCTCAAATCTAATTTAGTAAAAATCTGAGCATGCCTGAGTCTTTCTATGAGTTCAGGAATGAGGGGGAGAGGGTATCGGTTTTTTATGGTTATTTTGTTCAATTGTCTGAAGTCAATGATAGGCCGAAGAGATTGGTCTTTGTTCCGCACAAAAAACATTCCTGCACCAGCAGGAGAAACCGAAGGACGGATAAACCCTTTCTTTAGATTTTCATCTAGGTAAGTCTTTAGATGATCTAGTTCTGGTTGACAAAGTGGGTATAAATGTCCAATAGGTGGTGTGGTTCCAGGTTTCAGTTCAATAGGGCAGTCATAGATTCTGTGTGGGGGAAGGGTATCTGCTTCCTTCTTACTGAAGACTTCAGAGAACTGCTTGTACATTTCTGGTATCAGAGTTTCTGATGTGGAGGATAAACTGTGAAAAAAGGTTCTATGGCAAGTCTGTTGACAGAAATCAGAATTTAATTGAACATTTAAGGATTTCCAATTAATATCAGGTTCGTGTAGCTGTAACCAAGCTAGCCCAAGTACTATTGGGAATAATGGAGAAGTGATTACATCAAAAGTGAGATGTTCATGATGTGTTTTTAATGTGGTGACAGAGAGCGGGATGGTGTGATGTGTAATCGGCCCTGATGATATCTCAGAGCCATCAACCACACGAAGGAAAATAGGAAACAACTTTTTTATCAATGGTATTTTATTTTTTGAAACCAGAGAACTGTCAATGTAGTTTCCTTGTGCTCCTGTATCCAAGATGGCTGGAATGGTCAATTGCTTATTTGCCCACTGTAGAGAAAGAAGTAAAGAACAATGAAGAGGGTTTTTATGCTTTGACTGGAGAGAAAGATTGGTATGGTACTTACTCTTCTTGTTCTGTGGCAAAGAGGGGCAATCCTTTAAAGTATGAGATGAGGATGCGCAATACATGCAGAAGCCTCTAGTCTTCCTTCTGATGCGTTCTTCAGGAGTTAGAGGTCCTCTAATAAAACTTATATCCATTGCTTCAGCACCAGTTGAACCAGTATGAGGACTGTTAGAAGTGGGATGGTTTAGAACCTTATCCTTCTTGTAAACTATTTCAGGGTATTGACGTTCAAATCTTCTTTCACGTAATCTCCTATCAATTTGCCTGCTGAGCTTCATAAGGCCTTCCAATGTTTCAGGTAACTCAGTTCGGGCTAATTCATCTTTTACTGCGTCAGAGAGTCCAAGCCTGAACTGGTTTTTTAAAGCAATGGTGTTCCATTGAGAGTCAATAGAATATTGCTTGAATTCTGTTATGTAACATTCAACAGGTTTGATACCTTGTTTTAGGTTCCTCATCTTTTTCTCAGCAGTATACTGTAGGTTAGAATCATAGTATAATTCATCCATGATATCCAGAAAAGATGAAAAAGATGAGAGAACAGCATTATTTGTCTCAAAGAGAGTGTCTGCCCAAATGCGAGGTTCACCTCTTAAATAGCTTATCATTGTAAGGACTTTAACCCTATCATTTGGGTATGTTCTAGGTTTAAGGGTGAAATTAAGCAGACAAGCATTTTTAAATTGATGGTATAAATTCCTATCTCCATTGAAAAAAATCTGGAGATGCAATAAATGGTTCTGACAGATTGTCAGGAAGGCTCTGGTTAGTAGAGACAGTGTCTTTTATTACTTTTCTTAAAGTTTCATTTTCTAATTGTAACTCTCTAAAGGCTTGACTAAGTTGGTCAACTCTTTGTGTTAAATTATAAACAATTTGAGGAAGCTCTGCTGGATCCATTATTTATGGCTTAGTTGTTATATCAGGTTCCTTGGTTATTTGAATCACAACTGCAGAGTCTAAATAAATTATATTTGTTTCACAACTGAAGTACAGGCTATTATATCAGCATAGACTGTTTTACTCAGGGTGATTTTTATAAGGAAGGGCAGTAAGTCTTTATATGGTTATATATTATAGTTATACCATATAAATATTTAGAGACTGAAAGTAAGTATTAGTATTAATAACAACTTTTGACATTGGTTGTGCTCAAACCCAAATGAGAGAGATAGTGTTCATTGTAATAAGCACTGAAGCATGAGAGATGTGAGACACACAGACCGCAGCTGCTGACAGGGGCGTGACCTGCTGCGAGACACAGCACACAGAATAATGCTTGCAGCGTGGATATCTGAACACAGACCAGTGAGTGTAATAGGTGCTGTGAGACACGCTGAGTTGTAAGGAGCTGTATGGCACGCTGAGATGAATGAAGCTGTGTGACGTCACGTAAAGTCCGTTACTGTCCGGTA
This sequence comes from Bombina bombina, assembly GCF_027579735.1. Taxonomy (NCBI): domain Eukaryota; kingdom Metazoa; phylum Chordata; class Amphibia; order Anura; family Bombinatoridae; genus Bombina; species Bombina bombina. Next base: position 854,034,889 of record NC_069499.1, on the reverse strand, counting down.
TGAGAATGAATCAAAGAAAGTTCATAGAATTAAATGAAACATACGTTGCAAAACATAGTAATATCTGAGAGACAATGTCAATTTAGATAAGTTCAAGAGAAAACATGAAATTTGTAATTAGACGTTACTTAAGGCATCCAAGGTAAATTAGATTTGATACAAATACCGTAGCGGTAGTAGGTAGAATCCTCCTGTTGGAAATTAAGTAGCAATTCCTGTAGAGATGTGGAGTTGAAATAAATTAATACTTCTTGGAATAGCAAACTTCAGGATGAATGAGGCTAGTTGTTATTAGTCCCTTTATGAGACCAAACTGCAGCTGGTATTTGTAATCCCAAATGTTAAAGTTGTAGAAGTAAATCTTCTTTTGATAAGTATATAGCTTATAAGAAACAGAGCACTGGTTTCAGCAAACAATACTCAACAACTAAGCACTTGTTTGGGGCGGGGTGATGCCTTAAGTACAGGTGAGGAAGGTGAGTTGAGGCAAAAAGTAAAAGCAGGACTGGAATCCTTACAGCGTCTGATCTGGAAGTGATAGTATAAGATTTTCCCATTTAGCCAAAAATATTTTTAACTTAGCATCTAAAAAAATTAAAGGATCTTTTATATCTGTTGCCAGTTGAAACAGCATATTATTAACAAATGCTGTAATACCAGGTGCTCTTTTGTCTTTCCAACTTCTTAGAATCATCTGTTTTGCAACTAATATAGCAGTATTAACTAGATGCTTATTCTGTAATTCCTTTTCATACATGAGGAATAACACATGTTCTACTTTAAGTTCAACTCTAATAGATATAAATTTATTCAGCCAATACCCTATCTTACACCAAAACTGCTGAATCTTCGGACAATAATAAAAAGCATGTGGTAAGTCAGCTTCTGTAGAATTACATCTTGGACATTTAGTAAAACCTTGTCTATTCCATTTAGACATTTGCTTCAGTGTTAAATACGCTCTATTTATTAATTTGGTATGTGATTCTCTAAATGAAATATCACGGGTATACTCTCTGTAATTAAACTAAAACTCTTTTTAAAATGTTCAAATTTTAAAATTCTAATCTCTAGGCTCCATTTCGCATAGAGATCTAATATTTTGTCTTTAGCTTCCAGAGAGATTATAGTTTTATATAGATAGGAAATTGAATGTTTCCCGGACCGATAAATGTCAATAGTTTATACTCCTAAAACTATTTGGATTGTAATCTGCCAGTTTATTGTAATCCACAAAATGGCGAATTTGTAAATAGGCAAAGAAGTGAGTTCTATTCAAATTATATTGTTTAACTAAAGAGTCAAAGGTTTTAACAGATTTAGTCTGCGTATCAATAATTTGATATACTTGAGTCAAAGAGACATGAAACCCACATTTTTTCTTTCATGATTTACTAACAGAATGTGGTTTTAAACAACTTTCCAATTTACTTCTATTATCTAATTTGCTTGCTTCTCTTGATATCATACATAAATACTTAATTTTTCCAAGTGCTTGTTTAAAAGGATTTGAAAGCATACTATTTCTTGTTTTTAAGATCCACAAGATTTCTGACTTATTTAGATTTATTTTATACACTGAAAATTTACTAAATTTACCAATTGAATCAAGGATGAGAGGAATATTTATCCTAGTATTTCTGATGTAGAAAAGGATATCATCTGCATACATGGATAAAGTGAATTTCTTTTCACCCATAAAAATCCCTTCTAATCTTTCCTACAGTATATGGCCAGAGGTTCCAATGCTATATTAAACAACAATGGTGATAAGGGACAGCTCTGTCTGGTTCCTTTCTGTAGTGTTAAACTTGGGGAGATTAGACCATTTATGTTTATATAAGACATTGGCTCTTGGTAAGTTAATTTGATATAATTGATAAAGTTCCCTGCTATCCCAAATTTGTCTAAGGCCGTAAACAGATGGTCCCATGAAATACAGTCAAACGCCTTTTCGGCGTCTACTGTCAACAAGGCGAAGTCCAATTGTCTACAGTTTTTATCTTTCTTACTGGCAAGCATCTGTTCTATTAGAAACATGGCAGTTCTTATATTCTTCTGCGCTGTTCTCCCCTGCATAAAACCAGTCTGGTCTGAGTGAATTTGTTCCCCCAAAATTCCCTTGAGCCTATTTGCCATAACACAAGCTGCAATTTTGTAATCCGCATTAAGTAGGGAAATTGGGCGGTATGCATCCATTAATTCTGGATCTTTATCTTTTTTATGGATCAATGTAATGTTTGCTGCTGCATAATATCTAGAGGGTTTAATATTATTACAAAAATAGGTGTTAAATAGTCTTGCCAAAATGTGTATGATCTCCTCCTGTAATGTTTTATAAAATTCAATTGGCATTTGGTCTGGGCCGGGTGCTTTGCCATTTGCCGAGTTTTTTATAACTTGTATAATTTCTTCAATAGTTATCTCCTTATTAAGCTGGTTTAACTGTTCTATACTGATCTTAGGAGTATTAATGTTCTCCCAGAAACTCGCTTTTGTCTGCCGTATAGATTGTTTGGAAAAAAGCATGAAACTGGGATACTATATCTTTAGGAGACGTATATTTTTTCCTGTTTACTTTAATAGCTCCAATATAGTTATTTTTTTCCTACTTTTTACTAGGTTGGCTAGAGATTTAGCCATCTTCGGGAGAACCTATTAAATTTAGCTTTGTTATTGATATCCCTTTGTATTAGTTGCTGATTCAAAAAAGTTTCTCTTTCTAGCTTCGCTTTTTGATACTCTACCCAGTTTTCCTTATTAGAGTTTTCTAGATATCTTGAATATTAATTTTCTAATTGATTGGCTAATTGGGTTTCCCTTTTACCTAACACCTTCTTTCTTGTAATCATATAGGCCTTAATTTGTCCTCTGAAGTAAGCTTTAGCTATCTCCCAAAAAATTTCTAATTTTGATAAGTAGTTTTTTTTTTTATAATAAATTTTATTTGGTTTTTGAATTAGAAATAACAATGGGGACACACAGGTCCCCTGCTCTGATAAACACATACAAAGGATCGGACATGCAGGTCCGGTTACAAATGCTATCAAAACATTGATATATGAGGGAGTTTGGGGTGAAAATAGTTCACCCAAATTGAACCCCAATGTGGGCTCTGAATATGGGGGGGGAAGGGGAGCTATAGCTAGAGCGTGTGAAGTTAAGTACTCCAGAGGCCAATATTAAGGACACTTTCACATTTCAGGAAGAGAAAATTACATTCCAGCTATACATAGTATTATATCAATCTCTCTGTGTACTATAAACAGGGCCGGCGCTCCCACTAGGCAAACTAGGCAGTTGCCTAGGGCGCACTGCCGTCTAGGGTGCAGCCGGCCCCAAAGTATAACTGTGGTGTGAATCGTGATGCGACCGCCATGACTTCTACATGTAAATACAGTGTAACTTTCCGTAAATTGGTGCAGGCTGCATCTGTACCGTGCAGCAGTAAACATAGTAGTACAGATGTGCTTCCTATGTAGCGGCTGTCCATGGTACCTACAGGTTGAGACACACCCCCTTCCCCCACTCTGGTTCTGCTCAATCAAAACTCTATGCCCTGCCCTCCACGTCCAGGTTGAACCCCCATCCTGCTCACGCTGCTCCCAGGGCACACCCACGCCCCTGTCGCCACTCCTGCCGCCTCCACACAAGCCAGTTAGGGACAGAGCATGGGAGACTTGCATTGACAAGGTAGCAGAGATTTTAAGTGTTATTTTTTAATGTCTCTTTGTATATACACCATATTAGCAGAATATTAGTACACACACCAATCATGCAATCATGTACCTAAGTTTTATTTATTTGGGTCTTAAAAGGGATGTTGTATGTCTGGAAGCGGGGGGGTTCACAAGTGCCAGAATACATAGTTTAGTCACAGCTTGCTCTGAAGGCTGTGAATACAAATCCTTTAGTTTAGGAGCTTTTTTTTTTAAATTGTTTAAGTTGTACTTAACACACCAGACAACATGCTTAACAAAAAAATAAAAATAAGAAAAATAAGTTAACAACTGAGGCAAGAGTAAGATCTTTGGTCAGTAAGCCCCTTATTGCTTTTGGTTCTTTGATATAACAGTCTCTTTAACAGGTCAAAATGTTTTCATATTATATGATATAAAAATAGATAGAGCAATACAGGAGGTTGCAACTGGCAAGCTAATTCCTCATATATATATATATATATATATATATATATAGGGAGTGCAGAATTATTAGGCAAATGAGTATTTTGACCACATCATCCTCTTTATGCATGTTGTCTTACTCCAAGCTGTATAGGCTCGAAAGCCTACTACCAATTAAGCATATTAGGTGATGTGCATCTCTGTAATGAGAAGGGGTGTGGTCTAATGACATCAACACCCTATATCAGGTGTGCATAATTATTAGGCAACTTCCTTTCCTTTGGCAAAATGGGTCAAAAGAAGGACTTGACAGGCTCAGAAAAGTCAAAAATAGTGAGATAACTTGCAGAGGGATGCAGCACTCTTAAAATTGCAAAGCTTCTGAAGCGTGATCATCGAACAATCAAGCGTTTCATTCAAAATAGTCAACAGGGTCGCAAGAAGCGTGTGGAAAAACCAAGGCGCAAAATAACTGCCCATGAACTGAGAAAAGTCAAGCGTGCAGCTGCCAAGATGCCACTTGCCACCAGTTTGGCCATATTTCAGAGCTGCAACATCACTGGAGTGCCCAAAAGCAAAAGGTGTGCAATACTCAGAGACATGGCCAAGGTAAGAAAGGCTGAAAGACGACCACCACTGAACAAAACACACAAGCTGAAACGTCAAGACTGGGCCAAGAAATATCTCAAGACTGATTTTTCTAAGGTTTTATGGACTGATGAAATGAGAGTGAGTCTTGATGGGCCAGATGGATGGGCCTGTGGCTGGATTGGTAAAGGGCAGAGAGCTCCAGTCCGACTCAGACGCCAGCAAGGTGGAGGTGGAGTACTAGTTTGGGCTGGTATCATCAAAGATGAGCTTGTGGGGCCTTTTCGGGTTGAGGATGGAGTCAAGCTCAACTCCCAGTCCTACTGCCAGTTTCTGGAAGACACCTTCTTCAAGCAGTGGTACAGGAAGAAGTCTGCATCCTTCAAGAAAAACATGATTTTCATGCAGGACAATGCTCCATCACACGCGTCCAAGTACTCCACAGCGTGGCTGGCAAGAAAGGGTAAAAAAGAAGAAAATCTAATGACATGGCCTCCTTGTTCACCTGATCTGAACCCCATTGAGAACCTGTGGTCCATCATCAAATGTGAGATTTACAAGGAGGGAAAACAGTACACCTCTCTGAACAGTGTCTGGGAGGCTGTGGTTGCTGCTGCACGCAATGTTGATGGTGAACAGATCAAAACACTGACAGAATCCATGGATGGCAGGCTTTTGAGTGTCCTTGCAAAGAAAGGTGGCTATATTGGTCACTGATTTGTTTTTGTTTTGTTTTTGAATGTCAGAAATGTATATTTGTGAATGTTGAGATGTTATATTGGTTTCACTGTTAAAAATAAATAATTGAAATGGGTATATATTTGTTTTTTGTTAAGTTGCCTAATAATTATGCACAGTAATAGTCACCTGCACACACAGATATCCCCATAAAATAGCTATAACTAAAAACAAACTAAAAACTACTTCCAAAACTATTCAGCTTTGATATTAATGAGTTTTTTGAGTTCATTGAGAACATGGTTGTTGTTCAATAATAAAATTAATCCTCAAAAATACAACTTGCCTAATAATTCTGCACTCCCTGTATATATATATATATATATATATATATATATATATATATATATATATATATATATATATCATAGACTGATAATATATTGGGTTCCATTTTACCCCTTGCCAGTAAATTCAGACACTTTTTGTATTGCGTTCAATGGTGCCAGTCCTTGTGGGCTGTCAGCTTGCAGTTCTATTAAACTATTTAAAGAGACATTAAACACTTTGAGATGGTAATGTGAAATGCTAGATCATATATATATATATATATATATATATATATATATATATATATATATATATATATATATATAGCACATGTATGTTATCATTTTTTATTTTATTTTTGGTGAGGGGGGGGGGGGGGCAAGTAGCTGTTCTTGCCTAGGGCGCAAAATAGTCTAGCACCGGCACTGACTATAAATATAGTCAAAGATAACTAAACAAAGCAACATGAAGGAGGTAGCATAGATTGGAAGATCACAAAGGGGTCTTGAGAATGCGTCTAGCACACGCTGTACTTAGGGCCCACCACACCCAGTACCAACCGTACCCAAAACTCACTGTACCTAGCTCAAACAGTAACCAGCAAACTCAGTGTCTATGGCACACAATACCCATCACACAAATGTCGAGCACACGCAGTACCTAGGACATACGGTGCCCAGCACAGACAGCACCCAACACCAGCTGAAACTAATATATATAGTACCTAGCATGCTCTGTACCTAGCCCTTTCAGTACCTAGCCCGTACAGCACATGGTACATACGACACCTGACACAAACGGCACCCGGCACACACAGCACACACAGCACCCGGAACACACACAGTACCTAGCACATACCCAGCACACACAGTACTCAGTATATACCTAGCACATACAGGACCCAGCACATACAGTACCCAGCACAGACAGTACCCAGCACATACAGTACCCAGCACATACCTAGCACACACAGTACCTAGGACATACCTAGCACACACAGTACCTAGCACACACAGTACCTAGCACATACCTAGCACACACAGTACCTAGCACATACCTAGCACACACAGTACCCAGCACATACCTAGCACACACAGTACCTAGGACATACCTAGCACACACAGTACCTAGCACACACAGTACCTAGCACATACCTAGCACACACAGTACCTAGCACATACCTAGCACACACAGTACCCAGCACATACCTAGCACACACAGTACCCAGTACACATAGTACCTAGTACATACCTAGCACATACAGTACCTAGAACATACAGTACCTAGCACATACAGTACCTAGCACATACAATACCCAGCAAATACAGTACCCAGCAGATACAGAACCCAGCACATACAGTACCCAGCACATACAGTACCCAGCACATACAGTACCCAGCACATACCTAGTACACACAGTACCCAGCACATACCTAGCACACACAGTACCCAGCACATACCTAGCACACACAGTACCTAGCACATACCTAGCACACACAGTACCTAGCACATACCTAGCACACACAGTACCCAGCACATACCTAGCACACACAGTACCCAGTACACACAGTACCTCATACATACCTAGCACATACAGTACCTAGCACATACAGTACCTAGCACATACAATACCCAGCACATACAATACCCAGCACATACAATACCCAGCACATACAGTACCTAGCACATAGCACATACAGTACCCAGCACAAGCAGTACCCAGCACAAGCAGTACCCAGCACATACAGTACCCAGCACATACAGTACCTAGCACACACAGTACCTAGCACACACAGTACCTAGCACATACCTAGCACACACAGTACTGATAAGTAGTTTTTATTATGATAAAAGAATTCCCTCCATTTAGCTTGCATCCAATTTCTAAATTTGATGTTTGACATAAGACATGTAGGAAAATAAAACCCTGTTTTTCTTCCCTGTTTAATATTTATTTGACTAATAGTTAAGGAAATAATTGCGTGATCTGATATCAAAATATTTGCAATGTCTGTTGAAATCTCAGCCCCCAGGAGAGATTCACTAATCAGAAACATATCAATTCTCGAGAAGTTTTTGTACGTTTTAGACTCACAGGTATAAGCTCTCTCTTCTGGGTGCTGAAGCCTCCAGACATCTTTTAATTTAAAGGGACAGTCTACACCAGAATTTTTATTGTTTTAAAAGATAGATAATCCCTTTATTACCCTTCCCCAGCTTTGCATAACCAATACAGTTATATTAATATACTTTTAACCTCTGTGATTATCTTGTATCTAATCCTCTGCAAACTGCCCCTTTATTTAAGTTCTTTTGACAGACTTGCAGTTTAGCCAATCAGTGCCTGCTCCCAGATAAGTGCACGAGCACAGTGTTATCTATATGAAATATATGAACTAACACCCTCTAGTGGTGAAAAACTGTTAAACTGCATTCCGAAAAGAGGTGGCCTTCAAGGTCTAAGAAATTAGAATATGAACCTCCTAGGTTAAGCTTTCAACTAAGAATACCAAGAGAAGAAAGCAAATTTGGTGATAAAAGTAAACTGGAAAAGTGTTTAAAATGACATGCTCTATCTGAATCATGAAAGTTTATTTTGGCCTAGACTGTCCCTTTAAGACTTTTAGCAAAGTTATAAAGACCTTTAGCTTCTCTTTTATATCTATTAGCCTGAGACACTTTAAAACGATCAAGATAAGGGTTAAACACGCTATTAAAATCCCCTCCAACTATAACCTGCGTATCAATAGAATCAATAAGTTTGGTATATAGATCATTCCAAAAAACAGGGCAATATTCATTGGGTGCATATATATTACAGATAGTGACATTAAGACCCTGCAGAGATAGTTTTATAATTAGAAATCGACCTTCTTTATCTATCAACTGGGATTTTATCTCATATTCTGCTTTTTTGTTAAATACACATGCCACCCCCCTTTTCCTTCCTATTGCCAGTACTGCTATCACCCCACTGATCCATCCTATCTTCAATTTATCTGCTTCCAACTGACTTAAGTGAATCTCTTGTATAAGTGCAACATCCGGGGCATATTTTTTAAGGTGTTGTATTATTCTTTTCCTTTTGGTCGGAGAAGATATGCCCCCGACATTCCACGAAAGAATTTTAATAGAATTCTTCAGCTGGTCTACACTTCCTCACTGTTTACCCTTAGTCTTGGATAATAAAAAATAAAAAAGGCATCCTTGATAAACCATAGCATGCGAAAGAGGGAGGCGAGGGAGAGAAAAAAAACGAGAAAAAAACCCAAAAAACAGCTTGTTGGCCTCTAGTATACAACTGGCCTTTTTATAGTTCAGCACCTTGTTGTGTTTTTGCATTTTTGATAAATTGTATAACATCTTCAGAATTATCTATTAATATTGTCTTAGAATTATGAAAGATTTTTAACTTGGCCGGATGGATCATGGTAGCTTTTATTCCCATGTATATTATTTGTGTGCATAAAGGAGCAATTTCCCTTCTTTTATTCAGAGTTTCTGCGGAAAAATCCTGAAAAATCAGGATACGTTTGTTATTAAATTCAAAAGGGATTTGTTTACGATATAAAGTTAGAATCTTGCACTTATCCTGGAAATTTAGAAATCTTGCTATAATTGGTCTTTTTAAGGCCAGGGAGCCTTCCTTTTGCTTTACGGGTCCTATTCTGTGGGCTGTTTCAATAATTTTTGGGAGCTGATCCAGAGGAACCCCCAATGCCTTAAATGTTAAAGAGACAAATTCTATAATATCCATAAATTCCTGGGATTCTGGAACCTCTATAAATTTTAGATTGTTTCTGCGGGACCTATCTTCTAAGTCATCTATTCGCATCTGTAAGGATTGCATTAATTTAGCTTGCGAGTCTAAAGAGGATTGCTGGCTAAATTGTAGATCATCTATATCAGAAATTCTATTTTCAATCTCTGAAAGTCTACTTGAGAATTGCTTAATTTCATTGGACATACATGATATCTCATGTTTTATATTTTCAAATTGTGGCAAAAAGATATCAGAGATTTGTTTAACCAAACTGTCTGTATCAATTTGATTACTCGTACTACTAGTCTTATCCGTTTGTTCTATGTCTGTTGTGCCCATACTATTGGTGGTTTTCTTTCTTTTAATTGTTTAGGAGGCATAATCTCGAAATTACCCCTGCTGCCAATCAGGAATCTATCCATCAACTATTGATACAGAACAAAAGGCTCCCTGTGCAAAAAAGTGATATACAAAACACACAAAAAAAGCACATAGTCTAGGCCTCTCTTTTTACTATATACAGCAACTATACCACCAAATAAGCTTGAGTTAATTATTTCTCTTTAAAAAACAGAATTTCTTTTTCACCTTATAGCAGTAGACTTTCACAGAATTTATACATAAAAAATCCCTTATGAAAATGATATGTTATAGTACAATAGCAGTGTATCTCCTCAGTTTTATACTGATTCACTGTTTCAAAATCCGCAGCTATACCAATCTTATAAGTAAGACCATTACCAATTCCTTAAAAATTAAATCATCTATTCCTCTGAAGCTCTTAAATTAAAGCATATGAAATATAATCAATTCTAAAAAAAGAAAAAATAGCTAACTGTTAAATAGCTAATCTATAGCCTATTAATTCACAAAGTTGGCATGAACAAGAGTCTTAATGTATACTCTATTAGCTGTCAAAGTTGCACACCCAAATTACTGTCTACAATTCAGTTCTATACTTTACAAGACAGGTATAATATTGACCCTTTAAAGGGACACTAAACCCACAAAAAAAGTTATATGCAATTGCAAAATGTATACATTTTACATCATTTTGTAATGTACATTCTGTTTCAAATAACTACAGTTTAGTAGAAATCCTATTAGTAAAATTAAACTATTTCCAAACCCACCGTCGGCTATGCTTTTGCATCGTCTAATCCCGACCGATAACCCAGGTTATACAAATGGCGACTTATTGCCGTGAAGCGCATGCGCAGACCCACTGTATCAATAGCAGAGCGGATGATGCGCATGCGCGATATGCTGAATCTACCTTTACGTTACTCTCAGCAAACTAGCAGACCCACTGTATCGATAGCAGAGTGGATGACGGAGCTGTACAGAGCAGGTAAGAGCGGTGCGCTGTTAGAATCTCCCTACAAATAACGAGCATTAATACCCTATTTACATTAATTACAAACAAATAATTAATGAAACATTTATTTTGTTTACGATTTGGACGATCATGGGTCGCAGTACGCATGCGTGAGTTTAGGGATCACAGTACGCATGCACATGGTGACGAAATTGTCACTTAATTATATGCATGATAGCGCAATCCGATTGGAAATGTATTCTTATCCTGCACAACCCATATTGGAGGGTGGGGATTGATGACATCATCATCGAAAATTAAAGTTTAATTTTATTATGTCAGGAAACATCCTTGGAGTTTAAAAGTAGGTTATTTATAATAAATAAATGTTTGTATTATGAAATTTGTGGTCCAGGTATGAACAAAAAACAAAAGTTTTGGAATCCTTTAACATTGTAACATATCTCAGCCTAATGTCACTATCCCTTTAAGAAATCCTTCTCTGACTGCTGCATTTGGGCAGTATTCACATTCAGCTTGCCTGCCTGCCTCATTAATCATTCATGCACCTGATTACCTCAGCCTCTTTTTAAGCCTTCTCAGGTCTAATGTGCCTGGCATTAACATTGAAGTTGTGATCCTGAACAACAGAGGTCTGTGACTGTTTCCTGTATGAATTTACCAACTATTTCAACCTACAGCATTTTCTATTCCAATGCCTAAAATCATTAAATCGCAAGTATCCAAATAATTCCATTTTCTTTTTCCTGGACACTGCTACTTAACAAAATTCAGAACTTTATTATAAATCAAGCATACTTTTGGTTATCATCACTCTCTAATTACAACAGCATCCTACTCAGAACTTTATAACTATTTATCTGCTACAAGTTGTCATTGCTGAAATATCCTGCTGCAAATATGTTAACATATTCTGAACTCTGCATCTATGTGTTCAAGTAAAAGCTTTCCTGTGATTCTCCAATATATGTTCAAACAGTAATTGATGCCTTAAACTTAACTTTCACCTGTGCTGCTCTGCTAATTACTGACATACAGCTCTTTATAATAATATGTACTGTGAACCTGCAACAAACCAAGTTTGCATTTATAAGATCAAACAATGCCTAAACTATCAGCTTGTCTAACTACCTGTGCAGCTGTGCTTAACTCTGACATACAGCTTTATATAAAATTATGTACTGTGAACCTGCAACAAACCTAGTTTGCATCTAAGTGTCAATCTTATACCAGTTTACTCTGAAGCCTGAACATTCCACATTGCTATATTTTTTCTCTCAAGGAATCCTGCAGTTACTTCTATTAACTAACTATAAGTCACAGTGAAGTCAGAATATATTGTATACAAATGTTGCACTCTCCATTTATTCTACAATAACTTCTAGCAACTATGAATCACAGAATATCATCTATCCACGTCCAGGATACTCTTGCCCGGGTCAGGGGTCGGTGTCTTCAAATCCCTACCACTGCCCCGAGGGTCTGTGTCCTGAGCGTATGTACACCGGATTGTGACAAACATACACTTGTTGAATATATAATAGCCTCTTTTTCCTTTTTTCTCCCTTTTTTTTCTTTTTTTTTTAAGAATAAATATATAATTTGACCAGGGTGTATAGTCTTGGTTACACTGGTTCTCCTACAGCCCTTAATTGACTGTAGGCTCCATTAATTATTATGTGTATTGCTTAAATTACAGCTGGATTAATATGTTATGTCTAAACAGCAATAATTTCTGTGCAGCTGTTGATGTGTTATATCTCGACGGTAACTGTTCTGGCTTATCATAAACTTATAATATATAAATTATATCCCATACATTATAGGTGTGATATATAAGCGTAATATATAGAACTGTATTATCTCTTATACACAGTTAATAGCACATAAAGTCCAGTAAGCTTTATCTTTTCCCCCTTTTTTGTAGATATGCAATGGGGAAGTTTCCTGATTAATTGTATAATGGCAGAGAGTCTTTCAGACAGGGCTCCTATTAAAGGATAGCAGTTTCTTGCTTAAATTCAGTGAGTTTATAAACTCACACAGAAATGACCCTTTTAATGTCCCTTTAGAAGTCCCTTTAAACTTTAGCAGCTTTAGAACAGATATTTTTCCTGTTTATTGATTTTTTCAGCTCTATGACGTTCTTATAATTCCAGTCTCTGAAATACAATATATAATTAGAGATTTCAAATGCTATACAGATATGGTAGATGTTAAAACAACAAACTGTACAGAATGACTAGAATAATTAGAGAAAGGTACTCCCCTCTAATGCCACTGCTGCCTTCTATCAGTCTCTCCCAAAGGACTGGTTAAAGATTAGTGGATATAGGATGTAGAGGCACAGGTCTTAATGGTGTATCATTTTTTCTGGTGTTTACACACTGAAGAGTGAAAAAACTTTGTAGAAGTTAACACCAAATAATTTGTGCAGTATACTTACTCCGAAAAATTCAGAGTTCAGTCTCTTCAAATAGGGTTATAGCCAGGTTTGCCCATTTTTAAGATTTACAGATATCTGCAGACAATGAAGGTTACACTAAAAATGGTTGTATCTCACAAAATGTATAAAGTGCAATATACTCACGCCGAGTAATTCGGAATCCAGTTCCTCAAAAGGGTTGTAACTTAAAAGGTACTTCCAAATAGGCAGCAGAGAAAATACTTGTTATAAAAAACAAATATTTATTAAAACATATTGGATAAAAGCTCTTATTTTATCTCTACGCGTTTCAACGACTGAAATCGTCTTTCTCAAGAGCAGTAAAAATTTTTGGAAGTGCTGCCTAAGGTGTATTACAGGGGTTTTCATACAGGTAATCAAGGTTCCTGTTCCGGTGAAACACCGGAATACGACTCACAGATAATACAACATTTTTACCTTTTACTTTATCCCCATCCGATTGATTTTGAGAGTTATGCAATGTGTATTTTTGCTTAAGCCGTCTTGCTTACAATCTCTATAATTCGCCAAATCGGATAGATATAAACTGAGTTATTTGTATGAAAAGATCATTAGCCAATCAGATTAAAATAAATAAGAAGTTCCCTTTCGAGTCCCGATCATGTGTGTTTCCCTTTCAGGTCCGATGAGAGTCTCGCCGTCACATGTCGTGTTTAAACCAATCATATGGTGAGCGCTGTTCTCAAGACTTTATGTGGCTTGTGCATATATCTCTTTTCAGGTCCGATCGAGAATTCATCATCACGTGTCCTGGTTGAACCAATCATATGTTGAGTGCTGTTTACAGACTTTAGTTTGATATGTTCCAATTATAACGAGTTCTTTCCTTCTTGTTTTTTCTAGGGGGTATGTAATAAAAGTGCAAATCACCTTGGGTCATATATTAATTATACATAAGACAACAATATATCTCTTGAAACCAAATGAGTTGGAAATATGAACCAAATAAACTTCTTAAAATAAATTCAGTAATAATGTTTATATTTCAACTAAAATAAATTAAGTTGCAACATTTTATTTAACTCAAATTCCTCATAGTGTCAACCAAGATTAGCAAAATTCTATCTGGATGACTATATTAAACAGTTTATGATTGTGTCGTGATTCCAAATAACAAACAAAAGTTGTTGTTTACTTATGAATAGTATTTTGTGCATATCTATACATTATGTATTTTCTTGTAGGCTTTTGTGAGTTAGTACATAAATAGAACACAAGGATTTTCACTAAACTTTTTTTACTTTAATATGTGAATCGGTGACATATAATGTTTATAGTTATCTGCCAACTATAGATAAGTGAATTAAAATATATTAAAATAAAAATAAAAATAAATATTAAAAAAAATGAAAAAGTAGTGGTGTCAGTGACTTATCTGTGATGATTGTGTGTTATATGTTGTTGCTTAATATTTGTTTGTTAGAAGAACGCTGCTACTCTAACATCTTTATTTAATCCATACTGTTCATATGTTTTTAGTGTGTGTATCCACCATAATTCTCTTTTATTTAGTTCTCTTTCTATCTCACCCCCTCTCCAATGTAGTGATACACCAGGCTCGTCCCAGGCTCGTCCCAATCGCGTCACATGACCACACATAAGTGTGTTCATAGTGGTCCATGTATGTATTCGCGTAACTTGGGGCGAACCTGGTGTCCATGGCGGTGCCACATATCTGAAGGTACTGATTATTGCTGAACCAAAAAAAATTATGGTTTAATATGAATTCTATTGATATAAGAATGAATTCTAAAAGTGCAGTAGACAAATCTTTGTCTTGTTCAAGTTTCCATTTTATGGCGGCTATACCCTTTTGATAGTCAATGATAGAATACAATGAAGTTACGTCCATTGTTAACCATGAGTAGCCTGGTTCCCATTTCATATCTTTAAGTATATTTAGTACTTGTTTAGTGTCTTTGAGGTATGATTTCGCTGTTTGTGCATAGGGTTGTAAAAAGTGGTCTATAAAAGCCGATAGGTTACATGTCAAAGAGTCTATCCCACTAATGATTGGTCTCACAGGGGGTCTAAGTAGATCTTTATGCACTTTGGGGAGGAAGTAAAAAATGGTGGTTTTTGATTCTGTCTTGTTCAAAAATGAAAATTCATTCTGGGAAATAATTCCTGTCAAAAGCCTGTAATAAGACTTCATTTAGTTCTGAAGTAAATAATTTTTTAGGATTATTTTTAAGAATTTGATAAGTTTTATTATCTGATAAAATTCTATTTGCTTCCTCCATATAATAACTACGGTCCATAATTACTATACTCCCCCCTTATCTGCCTCCTTAATGATGATGTCTTCTTGTTTATTTAGGCTTCTATAGATCTAATTTTCTTGTTTACTTAAATTAAAATATTTAGGTCTTGACTCTATTTTCTCTATGTCCTTTAGAATTAATTTACTGAATACTTCTATATTAGGGCCTTTGCAATGGCTAGGGTAAAAAGTGGATGTATTTTTAAAATAAGATCTTGGGTCTCTGTTTTGAGATGTACTAACTTGATTATGGCTGAGTGTGTCTTTCTTAACGAAAAATCTTTTAACTGTTAAATTCCGAATGAATTTCTGTGCATCAATAAACAATTGAAATGTATTAACACTTTGAGTAGGAATACATTTTAAACCCTTTGATAATATCTTTTTTTCTTGTTTAGTTATTGTTTGTGATGAAATGTTATGTATCCCTAATCCCTCTGACTCCTTCTTCTGCGTTTTACTTCTTCCACCTCTTCATCCCCTGAAGGGTCTGGTGTCCTGTCTCTTTTTTTCTGAGTTAAATCTTGTTCATGTCGTGTGTTCCCCAAAGTATTGTGATTTTCCCTTCTTTCTTTTGGTGAATAAGTGTTCTTAAAATGATTAGAATAGTTAGAATGGGGATTGTGTTCTGTTCTATAATAATTGGTTCTTTGGTTGTTTCTATATTCATTATTATGAGTGTCATGGTTACCATTTCTATGGTTGTAATCCTCTCTTTGTCATTTTGATGTCTATTTTAATCACTTGTCTTACTATGGTGTGACATATTATTATATGTATACTTCTTGTCATAATTCCTATTATGATTAGAGTGGTTTCTATTGTGATTAGAGTGATCCCTATTGGATCTAGGGTGAGAATCATAATTGTTGTGACGTGAAGTATGTTGTGTGTTTTTATTGGTCCAAGTTGTGGTTCTCCCTCTTAATTGATCTGTTCTAGAATTGTCTCTTCTATGATATGTGTTTGTTTGTGGTTGTATATATTGTGTTCCATTTCTAAAGTCCTCACTATCTCTAAGGTACTTGTTGTATTTTGAGTCTCCAATTTGTTCATCTAGTTCTTTAGCTTGTGTTTTGATTTGTTCAAATCTATAATTACATGTCTTACTTGAAAGAAAATGTGTAAGTTCAGTTTCTAATGAGAAAATTTCCTTCTCAATATTTTTTAAAACTATATCTTGATATTCATATAGTAAGCTCACCAAGTTCGTGGAACATTTGTGGAGAGCTGCATTCCATTTTTCCATGAAATCTTTGTCATCTGTGCCAAAAGCTGGCACTTTGGAGACCCTTAGTCCCCTAGGGACTATTTCTTCATTTAGATATCTGCTTTCATATGTTATTTCCCACCATTTTTTAGTTTCTTTTGTGTATAGTTTTTTTAGTTTGTTTATTATATATTCCCAATTATTATTTTCTTTATCTGAATGTTTAAAAGTATTGTCATATTTAGTTTGTCTTGCAGCTCTCCAATCAGAGAGGGTATTCTTAGTCATATTAGGAGAAAAAATACAAAGAAATTTCAAGTGCTATACAGATATGCTAGATGTTTAAACAACAAACTGTACAGAATTACTAGAATAATTAGAGAAAGGTACTCCCCTCTAGTGCGACCGCTGCCTTCTATCAGTCTCTCCCAAAGGACTGGTTAAAGATTAGTGGATATAGGATGTAGAGGCGCAGGTCTTAATGGTGTATCCTTTTTTCTGGTGTTTACACACTGAGGAGTGAAAAAACTTGACTTGTGATTTGTAGAAGTTAACACCAAATAATTTGTGCAGTATACTTACTCCGAAAAATTCAGAGTTCAGCCTCTTCAAATAGTATTATAGCCAGGTTTGCCCATTTTTAAGATTTACAGATATCTGCAGAGAATGAAGGTTACACTGAAAATGGTTGTATCTCACAAAATTTATAAATGCAATATAGTCACGCCGAGTAATTCGGAATCCGGCTCCTCAAAAGGGTTGTAACTTAAAAGGTACTTCCAAAAAGGCAGCAGAGAAAATACTTGTTATAAAAAACAAATATTTATTAAAACATATTGGATAAAAGCTCTTATTTTAGCTCTACGTGTTTCAACAACTGAAATCGTCTTTCTCAAGAGCAGTAAAATTTTTTGGAAGTGCTGCCTAAGGTGTATTACAGGGGTTTTCATACAGGTAATCAAGGTTCCTGTTCCGGTGAAACACCGGAATAGGACTCACAGATAATACAACATTTTTACCTTTTAGTTTATCCCCATCCGATTGATTTTGAGAGTTATGCAATGTGTATTTTTGCTTAAGCCGTCTTGCTTACAATCTCTATAATTCGCCAAATCGGATAGATATAAACTGAGTTATTTGTATGAAAAGATCATTAGCCAATCAGATTACAATAAATAAGAAGTTCCCTTTCGAGTCCCGATCATGTGTGTTTCCCTTTCAGGTCCGATGAGAGTCTCGCCGTCACATGTCGTGTTTAAACCAATCATATGGTGAGTGCTGTTCTCAAGACTTTATGTGGCTTGTGCATATATCTCTTTTCAGGTCCGATCGAGAATTCATCATCACGTGTCCTGGTTGAACCAATCATATGTTGAGCGCTGTTTACAGACTTTAGTTTGATATGTTCCAATTATAACGAGTTCTTTCCTTCTTGTTTTTTCTAGGGGGTATGTAATAAAAGTGCAAATCACCTTGGGTCATATATTAATTATACATAAGACAACAATATATCTCTTGAAACCAAATGAGTTGGAAATATGAACCAAATAAACTTCTTAAAATAAATTCAGTAATAATCACAATACTTTGGGGAACACACGACATGGACAAGATTTAACTCATTCCTTTCCACAAAACACCTACAAAAAAAGACACAAAATAGGAACCAGTCACACTTCAAACAACCAAGGGTGGGTTCACCCAAATCATTACTCCCCACTTCGCCCAGACAGAATAAACCAGAAAAAAAGAGACAGGACACCAGACCCTTCAGGGGAGGAAGAGGTGGAAGAAGTAAAACATAGAAGAAGGAGTCAGAGGGATTAGGGATACATAACATTTCATCACAAACAATAACTGAACAAGAAAAAAAGATATTATCAAAGGGTTTAAAATTTATTCTTACTCAAAGTGTTAATACATTTCAATTGTTTATTGATGCACAGAAATTCATTCGGAATTTAACAGTTAAAAGATTTTTCGTTAAGAAAGACACACTCAGCCATAATCAAGTTAGTACATCTCAAAACAGAGACCCAAGATCTTATTTTAAAAATACATCCACTTTTTACCCTAGCCATTGCAAAAGCCCTAATATAGAAGTATTCAGTAAATTAATTCTAAAGGACATAGAGAAAATAGAGTCAAGACCTAAATATTTTAATTTAAGTAAACAAGAAAATTAGATCTATAGAAGCCTAAATAAACGAGAAGACATCATCATTAAGGAGGCAGATAAGGGGGGGGGAGTATAGTAATTATGGACTGTAGTTATTATATGGAGGAAGCAAATAGAATTTTATCAGATAATAAAATTTATGAAATTCTTAAAAATAACCCTAAAAAATTATTTACTTCAGAATTAAATGAAGTCTTATTACAGGCTTTTGACAGAGGATTTATTTCCCAGAATGAATTTTCATTTTTGAACAAGACAGAATAAAAAACCACCATTTTTTACTTCCTCCCCAAAGTGCATAAAGATCTACTTATACCCCCTGGGAGACCAATCATTAGTGGGATAGACTCTTTGACATGTAACCTATCGGCTTTTATAGACCACTTTTTACAACCCTATGCACAAACAGCGAAATCATACCTCAAAGACACTAAACAAGTACTAAATATACTTAAAGATATGAAATGGGAACCAGGCTACTCATGGTTAACAATGGACGTAACTTCATTGTATTCTATCATTGACCATCAAAAGGGTATAGCCGCCATAAAATGGAAACTTGAACAAGACAAAGATTTGTCTACTGCACTTTTAGAATTCATTCTTATATCAATAGAATTCATATTAAAACATAATTTCTTTTGGTTCAACAATAATCAGTACCTTCAGATATGTGGCACCGCCATGGGCACCAGGTTCACCCCCAAGTTACGCGAATATATACATGGACCACTATGAACACACTTATGTGTGGTCATGTGACTCGATTGGGACGAGCCTGGTGTCCTGGCGGAGGTACATAGATGATGTTCTTTGTGTCTGGAATGACAATGAAGAATCTTTGAAAACCTTTGTTTCTTATTTAAATAACAACAACATGGACATAGTACTGACACCAGAATTTAACAAAAATGAGATTAACTTTTTAGACCTGACAATTTTTGTAGAAGCAGGCAGTGTACATACTAAAACCTTCTTTAAGAGTTGTAACATGAACACTTATATTAGGAGAGACAGCGAGCACCATCCAACTTGGTTAAAAGTAATTCCCAAAGGGCAATTTCTTCGTATAAGAAGAAATTGCGATACTGTAGATGATTTCAATATACAATCTAAAATTATTAAAGAAAGATTTGAACACAAAGGTTATGATAGCAACACTCTAGAACAAGATAGAGTTGAAGTTGGAAATAGAGATCGACATCTTTTAATTACAAATAAAAAACAAGAGTCTTTATATAACCAAAATTTTCCCAGGTTTATTACCACCTTCAATAGTGGTCATAAACAAATTAAACACATTATAAATCAACATTGGAATGTTCTCAAGAATGATGAATATTTGAGCAATATCATTCCAAATAAACCAATCATAACCTTTAGGAAAGGAACAAGCTTCAAACAAAATTAGCACCCTCCCTTATAATAGGGATGAAGCCCCCTAAACCAATTCAGACGAATACTAAATCTAAATAAGATTGAAAAGGAGAAGGAAGATCACGGAGTTCCTTATGACAAGTATCATTTGTCATGGGTAGGCATAGAAAAAGTATCACTACATTGGAGAGGGGGTGAGATAGAAAGAGAACTAAATAAAAGAGAATTATGGTGGATACACACACTAAAAACATATGGACAGTATGGATTAAATAAAGATGTTAGAGTAGCAGCGTTCATCTAACAAACAAATATTAAGCAACAACATACAGGGAGTGCAGAATTATTAGGCAAGTTGTATTTTTGAGGATTAATTTTATTATTGAACAACAACCATGTTCTCAATGAACCCAAAAAACTCATTAATATCAAAGCTGAATATTTTTGGAAGTAGTTTTTAGTTTGTTTTTAGTTTTAGCTATTTTAGGGGGATATCTGTGTGTGCAGGTGACTATTACTGTGCATAATTATTAGGCAACTTAACAAAAAACAAATATATACCCATTTCAATTATTTATTTTTACCAGTGAAACCAATATAACATCTCAACATTCACAAATATACATTTCTGACATTCAAAAACAAAACAAAAACAAATCATTGACCAATATAGCCACCTTTCTTTGCAAGGACACTCAAAAGCCTGCCATCCATGGATTCTGTCAGTGTTTTGATCTGTTCACCATCAACATTGCGTGCAGCAGCAACCACAGCCTCCCAGACACTGTTCAGAGAGGTGTACTGTTTTCCCTCCTTGTAAATCTCACATTTGATGATGGACCACAGGTTCTCAATGGGGTTCAGATCAGGTGAACAAGGAGGCCATGTCATTATATTTTCTTCTTTTATACCCTTTCTTGCCAGCCACGCTGTGGAGTACTTGGATGCGTGTGATGGAGCATTGTCCTGCATGAAAATCATGTTTTTCTTGAAGGATGCAGACTTCTTCCTGTACCACTGCTTGAAGAAGGTGTCTTCCAGAAACTGGCAGTAGGACTGGGAGTTGAGCTTGACTCCATCCTCAACCCGAAAAGGCCCCACAAGCTCATCTTTGATGATACCAGCCCAAACCAGTACTCCACCTCCACCTTGCTGGCGTCTGAGTCGGACTGGAGCTCTCTGCCCTTTACCAATCCAGCCACGGGCCCATCCATCTGGCCCATCAAGACTCACTCTCATTTCATCAGTCCATAAAACCTTAGAAAAATCAGTCTTGAGATATTTCTTGGCCCAGTCTTGACGTTTCAGCTTGTGTGTCTTGTTCAGTGGTGGTAGTCTTTCAGCCTTTCTTACCTTGGCCATGTCTCTGAGTATTGCACACCTTGTGCTTTTGGGCACTCCAGTGATGTTGCAGCTCTGAAATATGGCCAAACTGGTGGCAAGTGGCAACTTGGCAGCTGCACGCTTGACTTTTCTCAGTTCATGGGCAGTTATTTTGCGCCTTGGTTTTTCCACACGCTTCTTGCGACCCTGTTGACTATTTTGAATGAAACGCTTGATTGTTCGATGATCACGCTTCAGAAGCTTTGCAATTTTAAGAGTGCTGCATCCCTCTGCAAGATATCTCACTATTTTTGACTTTTCTGAGCCTGTCAAGTCCTTCTTTTGACCCATTTTGCCAAAGGAAAGGAAGTTGCCTAATAATTATGCACACCTGATATAGGGTGTTGATGTCATTAGACCACACCCCTTCTCATTACAGAGATGCACATCACCTAATATGCTTAATTGGTAGTAGGCTTTCGAGCCTATACAGCTTGGAGTAAGACAACATGCATAAAGAGGATGATGTGGTCAAAATACTCATTTGCCTAATAATTCTGCACTCCCTGTATAACACACATTCATCACACATAAGTCACTGACACCACTACTTTTTCATTTATTTTTATTAATATTTATTTTTATTTGTATTTTAATATATTTTAAATCACTTATCTATAGTTGGCAGATAACTATAAACATTATATGTCACCGATTCACATATTAAAGTAAAAAAAGTTTAGTGAAAATCATTGTGTTCTATTTATGTACTAACTCACAAAAGCCTACAAGAAAATACATAATGTATAGACTATAGATATGCACAAAATACTATTCATAAGTAAACAACAACTTTTTTTTTTTTTTTCAAAAAGCTTTATTTGATATTCAAAGAGAAATGACACTGAAACATAAATGTCACACGAGATCCAACATACAATGTTACATATTGTGTCACCTTACAAATAATAAATCTTTTACAAGATCATATTACATAAGCATAAGTTTCAGGAGCTTAAAGTCTTTGATATCACAGTTAAACAGCTTACACCTCTGCTGTTTCTTATCATCTTTGGCTTAAAAAGGAAAAAGTGCAGCATGCTCCAAAAACATCAAAATACAAACTAAAACAATTTAGTAGGAATGATCAACTCAGCTCAGGTGCTATATTGTGCACCTGTAGATCGTAACTTTGACATGCAACAAAACCATTGATGCATGCCAGCAAAATTTAGAGTAGGAAAGTAAGGAATAAAAAAGTAAACAGAATTTGGGGGAAAATATCCCCAAAGAAAGAGAAGGAAGGTGGGAGGTTGTCAGGCAGAGGAGGTACTGTGAAAGGGTGAGTGAAGGGCAAGAGGGGGGGGTGGGGGGAGGGAAGAGGAAAAAAAAGAGGGGGAGGAAGAGGGTGCAGGCCATGTCTCAGACTTACAAGTCCATAGAGTGTAATATTATCTGATCAAAGGTTTCCAGAGTACCTCAATTTTATCGTCTCTCATGTATCAGTATCTCTCCAGTGACAGATATCTATCAACCCAGGCTTCTATTTATTGTAAGATTTAGCTTAGAGTCTATGCTATCTAGTACCAATCTCCAAAAGGGTTGGATTAGGTCACAGGTCCACCAGATATGGAGAAATGTGCCAAGTTCACTGCACCCTCGCCAGCATTTGCCGTCTGTTTTCTTATAGAATTTTCTGATCTTGTCAGGTGTGAGGTACCAGCGGGACAGATATTTATAGTTAGATTCGAGAACCCCGGTGGAGACAGATGCTTTGCTATGGTTATAAAATATGTTTTGCCATTCTGCCTCCGCAAGTTCCTCGCCCAACTCGCTGTTCCATTGTTTAACAAACAAAGGCATGCCATTTTCTTTATGAGATGACAACAGATTATACATAGTAGAGATTAAATGTTTTGGTGTGGACGGTAGTAGACAGAGCATCTCCAGCTGTGTAAGTTGTCTCGTTATGTTATCTGTTTCTCTGTGTGTGCTTAGATAATGTTGTATCTGTCTGTGAAAATACCAAGAGATATGCAAGCCCGACTGTTGTAGCTCTTCTAAGTTTTTGAGTTTCCTGTTCGAGAGTAATCTATAAAACATAGTTTGATCTAGTTGTGCCTTATTTAAATTTGTTTGCTGCGCGTTTGAGAACATGATATCAGGTTTGTGTATGAATGGGGTTAACGGTGAGGGAGTGGTGGAAATGTATGGATGTTCAATGAGTGTTTTGTCCCATTGTGTGAAAAATTCCCCAAGGAATGGGTAGTGAGTGATTATACTAGGTCTGCCCCTACTAGAGATCCATCCCAATGTCCCCGTGTTTTGCACTCCCAGGATAGTGCCTCCTATTTGGACCCATGTCTTATCCTTTGAGTTAGTACACCATTCCACCTGGGTTTGGAGATTGATAGCCTTCTTATATAAAAGAAGGTTAGGGATACCCAGGCCCCGTTTTCCGTTGCTAAGTACAGGGCATGTCTAGAAATGCGGGGTCTCCTACCTCCCCATATGTATTCTTCTAGTTGTTTTCGTAAAAAATGGGTCGGGAATGGGATCGGTATAGTTTGTAAATAATATAGGATTCGGGGAAGGATATTCATTTTAACTACACCTATCCTACCTAACATACGGCTAGATTTAGAGTTCTGCGGCCAAAGGGGTGCGTTAGCTACGCATGCTTTTTTTTTCCCCGCACCTTTTAAATACCGCTGGTATTTAGAGTTCACAGAAGGGCTGCGTTAGGCTCCAAAAAAGGGAGCATAGAGCATATTTAACGCCACTGCAACTCTCGATACCAGCGGTGCTTACGGACGCGGCCAGCTTCAAAAACGTGCTCGTGCACGATTCCCCCATAGGAAACAATGGGACAGTTTGAGCTGAAAAAAAACCTAACACCTGCAGAAAAGCAGCGTTCAGCTCCTAACGCAGCCCCATTGTTTCCTATGGGGAAACACTTCCTAAGTCTGCACCTAACACCCTAACATGAACCCCGAGTCTAAACACCCCTAACCTTACACTTATTAACCCTTAATCTGCCGCTCCCGCTATTGCTGACCCCTGCATATTATTATTAAGCCCTAATCTGCCGCTCCGTACACCGCCGCAACCTATGTTATCCCTATGAACCCCTAATCTGCTGCCCCTAACACCGCCGACCCCTATATTTTATTTATTAACCCCTAATCTGCCGCCCCCGCTATTGCTGACCCCTGCATATTATTATTAACCCCTAATCTGCCGCTCCGTACACCGCCGCAACCTACGTTATCCCTATGTACCCCTAATCTGCTGCCCCTAACAAAGCCGACCCCTATATTATATTTATTAACCCCTAATCTGCCGCAACAACAACGTCGCCTCCACCTACCTACAATTATTAACCCCTAATCTGCCGACCGGACCACACCACTACTATAATAAATGTATTAACCCCTAAAGCAAGTCTAACCCTAACCCTAACACCCCCCTAACTTAAATATAATTTAAATCTAACGAAATAAATTAACTATTATTAAATAAATTATTCCTATTTAAAGCTAAATACTTACCTATAAAAAATAAATCCTAATATAGCTACAATATAAATTATAATTATATTGTAGCTATTTTAGGATTAATATTTATTTTACAGGCAACTTTGTAATTATTTTAACCAGGTACAATAGCTATTAAATAGTTAATAACTATTTAATAGCTAAAATAGTTAAAATAATTACAAAATTACCTGTAAAATAAATCATAACCTAAGTTACAATTAAACCTAACACTACACTATCAATAAATTAATTAAATAAAATACCTATAATTATCTACAATTAAACCTAACACTACACTATCAATAAATTAATTAAATACAATACCTACAAATAAATGCAATGAAATAAACTAACTAAAGTACAAAAAATAAAAAAGAACTAAGTTACAAAAAATAAAAAAATATTTACAAACATTAGAAAAATATTACAACAATTTTAAACTAATTACACCTACTCTAAGCCCCCTAATAAAATAACAAAGACCCCCAAAATAAAAAAATGCCCTACCCTATTCTAAAATTAAAATAGAAAAGCTCTTTTACCTTACCAGCCCTGAAAAGGGCACTTTGCGGGGCATGCCCCAAAGAATTCAGCTCTTTTGCCTGTAAAATAAAACATACAATACCCTCCCCCAACATTACAACCCACCACCCACATACCCCTAATCTAACCCAAACCCCCCTTAAATAAACCTAACACTAAGCCCCTGAAGATCTCCCTACCTTGTCTTCACCACACCGGGTCCCGATCTGTCCAGAAGAGCCTCCGAAATCTTCATCCAGGCCCAAGCGGGAGCTGAAGAGTGACGTCCATCCTCCGGCTGAAGTCTGGATCCAAGCGGCAAATGAAGAAGTCCATCTTCGGGAAGAAATCTTCATCCTATCCGGGCAGAAGAGGACATCCGGACCGGCAAACATCTTCATCCAAGCCGTATCTTCTATGTTGTTCCATCGGATGACGAGCGGCTGATCTTGAAGACCTCCGGCGTGGATCCATCCTCTTCGTTCGACGTCCAACTGAAGAATGAAGGTTCCTTTAAGGGACGTCATCCAAGATGGCGTCCCTCGAATTCCGATTGGCTGATAGGATTCTATCAGCCAATCGGAAATAAGGTAGGAAAATTCTGATTGGCTGATGGAAGCAGCCAATCAGATTCAAGTTCAATCCGATTGGCTGATTGGATCAGCCAATCAGATTGAGCTTGCATTCTATTGGCTGATCGGAACAGCCAATAGAATGCGAGCTCAATCTGATTGGCTGATTGGATCAGCCAATCGGATTGAACTGGAATCTGATTGGCTGATTCCATCAGCCAATCAGAATTTTCCTACCTTAATTCCGATTGGCTGATAGAATCCTATCAGCCAATCGGAATTCGAGGGACGCCATCTTGGATGACGTCCCTTAAAGGAACCTTCATTCTTCAGTTGGACGTCGAACGAAGAGGATGGATCCGCGCTGGAGGTCTTCAAGATCAGCCGCTCGTCATCCGATGGAACAACATAGAAGATGCGGCTTGGATGAAGATGTTTGCCGGTCCGGATGTCCTCTTCTGCCCGGATATGATGAAGATTTCTTCCCGAAGATGGACTTCTTCATTTGCCGCTTGGATCCAGACTTCAGCTGGAGGATGGACGTCACTCTTCAGCCCTCGCTTGGGCTTGGATGAAGATTTCGGAGGCTCTTCTGGACAGATCGGGACCCGGTGTGGTGAAGACAAGGTAGGGAGATCCTTCAGGGGCTTAGTGTTAGGTTTATTTAAGGGGGGTTTGGGTTAGATTAGGGGTATGTGGGTGGTGCGTTGTAATGTTGGGGGGGTATTGTATGTTTTTTTTTTACAGGCAATAGAGCTGAATTCTTTGGGGCATGCCCCGCAAATGGCCCTTTTCAGGGCTGGTAAGGTAAAAGAGCTTTGAACTTTTTTATTTTAGAATAGGGTAGGGCATTTTTTTTATTTTGGGGGGCTTTGTTATTTTATTAGGGGGCTTAGAGTAGGTGTAATTAGTTTAAAATTGTTGTAATATTTTTCTAATGTTTGTAAATATTTTTTTATTTTTTGTAACTTAGTTATTTTTTATTTTTTGTACTTTAGTTAGTTTATTTAATTGTATTTATTTGTAGGTATTGTATTTAATTAATTTATTGATAGTGTAGTGTTAGGTTTAATTGTAACTTAGGTTAGGATTTATTTTACAGGTAATTTTCTAATTATTTTAACTAGGTAGCTATTAAATAGTAAATAACTATTTAATAGCTATTGTACCTAGTTAAAATAAATACAAAGTTGCCTGTAAAATAAATATTAATCCTAAAATAGCTACAATATAATTATTCGTTATATTGTAGCTATATTAGGGTTTATTTTACAGGTAAGTATTTAGCTTTAAATAGGAATAATTTATTTAATAAGAGTTAATTTATTTTGTTAGATTTAAATTATATTTAAGTTAGGGGGGTGTTAGTGTTAGGGTTAGACTTAGCTTTAGGGGTTAATACATTTATTATAGTAGCGGTGTGGTCCGGTCGGCAGATTAGGGGTTAATAATTGTAGGTAGGTGGAGGCAACGTTGGGGGCGGCAGATTAGGGGTTAATAAATATAATATAGGGGTCAGCTGTGTTAGGGGCAGCAGATTAGGGGTACATAGGTATAATGTAGGTTGCGGCGGTGTACGGAGCGGCAGATTAGGGGTTAAAAAAATATGCAGGTGTCAGCGATAGTGGGGGCGGCAGATTAGGGGTTAATAAATATTATGTAGGTGTCGGCGGTATTAGGGGCAGCAGATTAGGGGTACATAGGGATAACGTAGGTTGCGGCGGTGTACGGAGCGGCAGATTAGGGGTTAAAAAATTTTAATAGAGTGGCAGCGATGTGGGGGGACCTCGGTTTAGGGGTACATAGGTAGTTTATGGGTGTTAGTGTACTTTAGAGCACAGTAGTTAAGAGCTTTATAAACCGGCGTTAGCCCAGAAAGCTCTTAACTACTGACTTTTTTCTGCGGCTGTTTTGTCCTTAGATTTCTAACGCTCACTTCAGCCACGACTCTAAATACCGGCGTTAGAAAGATCTCATTGAAAAGATAGGATACGCAAATGGCGTAGGGGGATCTGCGGTATGGAAAAGTCGCAGCTGCAAAGTGAGCGTTAGACCCTTTAATGACTGACTCTAAATACCAGCGGTAGCCCAAAACCAGCGTTAGGAGCCTCTAACGCTGGTTTTGACGGCTACCGCCAAACTCTAAATCTAGCCGATAGAGATCCTCTTGTTTTTCCATGCTGATAGATCGTCAATAATTGACTTTGATAATTAGTTAGTGTCAAAGAGATTACATGGATTTGGGGTCAAGTTAATCCCCAGATATTTAAGCGTATGGGTTTTAATCTTAAATTTACATATATTCGGTATTTGGCACAATTCTGCTTGGGGCAGGTTTATATTTAAAATTTCGGATTTTGTATGATTCAAATGGAAATTGGACACCTTACCATATTCATCAAATTCTTTAAGGATTTCTGGGAGAGAGGTCAGTGGGTTGGAGACAGAGAGCAGGACATCATCCGCGTATAGCAAAACTTTATGATCCTGGTCTTCTATTTTTATCCCCGTAATGTTCTGATTGGCACGTATTTTTTGTGCCAGAACTTCGATCGAAAGGGCGAATAACAGGGGTGATAATGGGCAACCCTGTCTTGTTCCATTTGAAATATTAAAAGGGTCAGATAATATATCATTAATTTTAACTTGCGCAGTGGGCTTCGAATAGAGAGCAAAAACTTTTTGTATAAAGGGTTGGCCAAAATTAATTTTTGACAGGACAGCTTTGAGAAAATCCCAGCTAACCCTGTCAAACGCTTTCTCAGCATCTGTCGAGATGAGTATAGAGGGAATGCTGTTGTGGCGGGCGTAATTCACTAAAAGATTGGCTTTTATAGTGTTATCCCTGGCCTCACCTACCTGATCAGGTGAAACCAGACTAGGTAAGTAATTATTCAATCTTGTTGCGAGTATCTTTGCATAGATCTTTAGATCCACGTTAAGAAGGAATATTGTCCTAAAGTTCTCCGGGCGGTTGGATGGTTTCCCAGGTTTCGGAATGGTGGCAATATGCACCAAAAACATGGAAGGTGGGAAATTTTGTGTGTGTCCAATGGTGTTGAATAGAGATGCTAAGTGCGGTGATAAGGTATCTGTAAAGAATATTTTTCTGTACCTCTGTCTATATTGTAGCGGAGCTAGATATGCAGGTTTAAATGAGAGTTTTGTGTCACAGTGTTAACTACAGGAAACCTCTGTAGAATGTTAACTCTATGACTTAATATAGCCCACCACTCTTAACTGCACATATGGAAGATGTGTGACAAAGATAAAGGTAGGCGTAAGCTTAGGTATTAAGCAGTGAATAACTTTGGGTAATTACTTTTCAGTATTGCGACTGAGCCTTGCTTATTATAACTGAATGCCTCGCAATTACAAAGTACACAGGAAACACAGTTCAGGAACAGTAGTGGAAACAATAAATAGTTCAGTTACAAGGTTCGTAACAACAGTTGTCATACAACCTGACCGGAGCAGTTAGAGACAGAGCGGGTCGGGTATTACAGTCTGGCCGCAGCTGATGACCGTCACCCGGCTTCAGCAGCTGTTGTTTGTGGAGCGGTGCACAGGAGTTGCAGCTATGCCGTCTGGTAAGGAAATGAAACTTGTGAGGTTGTACAGGTGGGATCAAATAACAGCACAACAGTGACTCTGTGACTGGAACAAATCCTCCGTAGAAAGGCTCAGGAAAGCAGAGGCTGTGAGGCTAGAGGTATGCGTAGAGGTGCTATAAGCACGTAAGCTACAAAATAATCTAGCAATGTTGGAGAGTGAAGGAGGTGCTTAAATAGCGAGCAACAGGAATTTGGCATGAGTAATCCTTAAAGATACAGTGCATGGCGAATGAACATGACACAGTCCCCCCTCAAAGGAAACCACAGCGAGGTTTCAAGGAGAAGGCCGGTCCGGATTGCGCCTATGGAACGTTGAGACAAGCTTCGGAGCTGAAACGTTGGTGGCGGGTTCCCAGGAATCATCCGCAGTGTCATAACCCAACCAATGGATGAGGTACTCCAGTTGACCCTTTCGAACCCTGGAATCCAAAATACTATGGATCTTGTAGTCCACATCAACCGACAGGTCCAGAACATCGGATACAGTTCCAGAGGGGGAAGCAGAAGTGGTACAGGGTTTGACCAAGGAAACGTGGAAGGTGGGATGGATCCTGTAGGAGTCAGGAAGCTGCAAGGTGACAGTAACTGGATTTGGCAAAGCCACTATGGGAAAAGGTCCAATGAAGAGTTTAGCGAGTTTTTTGGAGGGTACATGTAACTTAAGGTTTTTTGTAGATAACCAGACTTTCTGGCCTATTTGGTATACTGGGTGACTTCTATGGCGAAGATCATATTGTTTTTTGTAAGTAGCCTGAGCTTGTTTAATGTTATGTTCTATAACTGTGAAGGCTTGTGAAATCTCATTCACAGTGTCATTAACTTGAGGACAGGAAGTCTCAATCCTTGGAAACATATGGCACCTGGGATGTATTCTGTTATTGATGTAAAATGGGCTGTATTTAGTGGATGCGTGAACAGTGTTGTAGGTGAATTCTGCTAAAGGAAGGTATGAGTACCAAGTTACCTGTTCTTGTGAGCAGAAGCATCGGAGATACTGTTCCAGCCACTGGTTGGTCCTTTCCGTTTGGCCGTTACACTGTGGATGGTATGAGGTGGTAAGTTTCTGGGTGATTCGTAATGCCTTACACAACTGTCTCCAGAATCTGGAGGTGAACTGGGGTCCTCTGTCGGTGAGAATACTAGTTGGAATTCCATGGAGGCGAATAATCTCCCTAAAGAACATCTGCGAAGTTTGGAAGGCCGTGGGTATGGAAGTAGCTGGGATAAAGTGTGCCATTTTAAAAAACATATCCACTACAACCATTATACAGGTATGAGATGAGGAGTTTGGAAGATCGACAATGAAGTCCAGTGAGACATCGGTCCATGGCTTACTTGGAACAGGGTAGGGTTTTAGTAGACCCACTGGTTTCATATGTGATGGTTTAGAGCAGGAACAGATGTCACATTCCGATATATAACGTTTCACATAGGGGACTAAAGAAGGCCACCAGAAAGAACGTTTCAATAAAGCAATGGTTTTGTGGAAACCTAAGTGTCCAGTCAGTGGAGAGTCATGAACTGTCTGTAAGATCGCAGGTCTTAGCTCAGGAGGTATATAGAGAAGTTGGTTGTGGTAGTATAGACCATCTGATGCCTTCTTTAGTAGGTAAGTAGGTTTTAATGTATCTCGTTCTTGTGAAGATTTGATTTCTTGGGGTTGTACAATAAGAGATGCTATGATGTTTTCCTTTGGAATGACTGTAGATGGGAGATTTACTGTGCTCGGTTTTTCATACATTCTTGATAATGCATCTGCCTTAGCATTTTTTGAGCCAGGTCAGTAGGTAATAACGTATTGGAAACGTGAGAAGTAGAGACTCCACCTCAGTTGTCGAGCTGACAAGGTCCTGTTAGACTGGAGATATTGCAAATTTTTATGATCGGTCAAGATGACGATAGGGTAGACTGAACCCTCCAGAAGATGTCGCCAATGATCGAAGGAACTCTTTATTGCCAGTAACTCTTTCTCCCCTACTGGGTAATTGAGTTCAGCTGGTGACATGAGTCTGGAAAAAATGCTACTGGATGTATTGGGTCCTGATAGGACTTCCTCTGTGACAGTACGGCTCCTAACGCAAAATCAGAAGCATCAACCTCCAAAATGAATTGTAGGTTGGTGTCTGGGAACTGAAGTATAGGAGCAGTGGTAAAACGAGTTTTTAAAGTATCAAACACCTGTTGAGTATGTTGTGACCAATGGAAGTTTTTGTGCAATTTAGTTAAGTCTGATAGTGGTTTGGTCAGAGCAGCAAATTTATGGATGAATTTGCGATAAAAGTTGGCGAACCCCAAAAACCTCTGTATGTCTTTTTTGTTTTTTGGTGTAGGCCACTGTTTTATGGTCTTAACCTTATTATCCTCCATTTCAATACCTGTGGGAGTGATATGGTAACCCAGGAATGATACTTCGTTAACAATAAATAAGCACTTTTCCAATTTGGCGTATAGCCTATGTGTGCGTAATCGTGTAAGCACTGACTTACCATGTTGCACGTGTTCCTCTTGGTTTTGTGAAAATATAAGAATGTCATCTAGGTAGACTACTATGTATACGTCCATTATAACTCGAAAAATGTCATTGATGAAATTTTGGAATGTAGCCGGCGCGTTGCAAAGTCCCAATGGCATAACAGTATACTCAAATAACCCATATTGAGTTCTGAATGCTGTTAGCCACTCGTCACCGGCACGAATTCTGATGAGGTTATAGGCGCCTCTGAGGTCCAATTTTGTGAAGACCTTCGCACCACGTAACCTATCTATTAATTCAGGGATTAAGGGTAAAGGATATCTATTCTTTATGGTTCTTTTGTTGAGTTCCCTAAAGTCAATTATAGGCCTGAGGGATTCATCTTTATTTCTAACAAAGAATATTCCAGCTCCTGCTGGTGATGTGGAGGGTCTAATGAAACCTTTATCTAAATTTTCCTGCAAGTAATTCTTAAGGTGATCCAACTCTGGCTTAGAGAGTGGGTAAATATGTCCAAAGGGTATGGTGGACCCGGGTAAGAGATCTATCGGACAATCGTATGCCCTGTGTGGGGGGAGAGACTCTGCATCTTTTTTATCAAATACATCTGAATATTCATTATAGCAGGTAGGCAGTGTTGTGTCAGTCAACAATGATATAGTGTTCTGTCTGTAACATTTGGTAGAACAATAAGCTGAAGAGAGAGAAATTGACATATCAGACCAATTAAGTGAAGGTTAGTGTGATTTCAACCAAATGATACCTAAGATTACAGGAAATATTGGGGAGGTGATTACATCAAAACTCAAAATTTCAGTATGCCCTGAAGTGGTACGCATAACTAAAGGTACAGTCTGATGCACAACTGGACCTGAGGAGAGAGGAGTTCCATCAACAACATTAAATGAAACAGGAACAGATTTTGCAACAACAGGTATTTTATTGGCCCTTACATACTCAAGGTCAATGAAATTACCACATGCCCCAGTGTCAATCAATCCTTCAGCTCTGACCCTTCGCTGGTGCCACTGTAAAGAGAGAGAGAGGAAAAAATAAGAGGTGTTACAGTCTTTAGGGGAATGGCTACTGTTATGGGTACTGAACATACCAGACTTTTGTTTCAGTAGGACAGGACAATTCTTAACTTCATGTTCTTTTGATGCACAATACATGCATAAGCTG
This sequence comes from Bombina bombina, assembly GCF_027579735.1. Classification (NCBI taxonomy): domain Eukaryota; kingdom Metazoa; phylum Chordata; class Amphibia; order Anura; family Bombinatoridae; genus Bombina; species Bombina bombina. The sequence goes on along the minus strand of NC_069499.1, from coordinate 854,001,346 downwards.
AGAAGGCGTCTTCTATTTTTTTCATGTTGGGTAAGTGGGCCCTTAATAAACCCAATCTCCATAGGAGTTACCACATCCTGTTCCCTGTGAATGGCTGGAGGGAGAGATTTCCTTGGGGTATTTGGAAAATCAGCCTTTTCTTGTCGACATTCTCTAATCCTTCTGTCTATGGTGATAGACAATGTGTTTAAATCTTCTAGGCTTGCGGGAATGCCAATTCTTGAAAGTTCATCTTTAATTTCATCCGTCAAGCCTAAACGGAAATTATTCTTTAATGAAGGTTCATTCCATTGGGAATCCCTTGCGTGAATTTTAAATTGGGCAATATAGTCCTCAACTGGATGCCGGTTCTGTTTCAGAGCTCTAATTGATGCCTCAGCCGAACTTTGTTTAAAGGGATCATCATAGAGTGATGACATTTCCTTTAAAAAATCATCTAGTGAATTAAGAATGTGGTCTTGAGTGTCCTAGTAGGTGTCAGCCCAGGCACAGGGCTCAGCCCTGAGATACAAGATAATGGTTAAGACCTTAAGCCTGTCGGTCGTATAAGTTCTAGGCTTTAATTCAAATAACAAAAGGCATGAGTTCTTAAACTCTCTGAAATGGGTCCTATTACCTGAGAACTTCTCAGGCAGACTAACCTGAGGATCAGGTTGCTGGTCAGGAGGATTTACTTTAGCTGCATATAAATCCCTAAGGCATGTCTTAATGGTCTCATTGTCACTCTGCAAGTCTCTAATAGTTTGAGTGAGACTGTCAAGTCGGTGGGACATGTTAGAAATCTGCTCTGCTACTTCTTCAGAGGTCATTTTTTTTTAGGGCTAGATTATTATGTAAAGAATATTTTTCTGTACCTCTGTCTATATTGTAGCGGAGCTAGATATGCAGGTTTAAATGAGAGTTTTGTGTCACAGTGTTAACTACAGGAAACCTCTGTAGAATGTTAACTCCGTGACAATATAGCCCACCACTCTTAACTGCACATATGGAAGATGTGTGACAAAGATAAAGGTAGGCGTAAGCTTAGGTATTAAGCAGTGAATAACTTTCTGTAATTACTTTTCAGTATTGTGACTGAGCCTTGCTTATTATAACTGAATGCCTTGCAATTACAAAGTACACAGGAAACACAGTTCAGGAACAGTAGTGGAAACAATCAATAGTTCAGTTACAAGGTTCGTAACAACAGTCGTCATAGAACCTGACCGGAGCAGTTAGAGACAGAGCGGGTCAGGTATTACAGTCTGGCCGCAGCTGATGATGTCACCTGGCTTCAGCAGCTGTTGTTTGTGGAGCGGTGCACAGGAGTTGCGGCTATGCCGTCGGGTAAGGAAATGAGGTTGTACAGGTGGGATCAAATAACAGCACAACAGTGACTCTGTGGCAGAGGCTGTGAGGCTAGAGGTATGCGTAGAGGTGCTATAAGCACGTAAACTACAAAATAATCTAGAAATGTTGGAGAGTGAAGGAGGTGCTTAAATAGCGAGCAACAGGAATTTGGTATGAGTAAACCTTAAAGATACAGTGCATGGCGAATGAACATGACAGTATCCTTGAATAATTTGTAGTACTTGGCACTAAAGCCGTCTGGGCCAGGGCTCTTGCCAGATTGTTAATTGTCTATAGTCTTGGCTACCTCCTCCACAGAAATGGGGGCATCCAACCCTTCTTTATCTTTATCTAATAGTTTTGGGAGTGTGAGAGAGTCCAAATATTTGTCAATATGGGACTGTGGAGCAACCCCCTCTGTCTCCTGAGGTGGGACCTCCTCGCCTTTTAGATTGTATAGCTTCTGATAGTAGGATCTGAGTACCGCCACAATAGACGGGCTGTCTGCGCAGCTTTAATTATGATGGTTTAGAATAGAGTGTATATGGGATTTTAGTTGTTTCCTTTTCAGGGCTCGCGCTAGAAGTCTACCAGGTTTATCTCCGAATTCAAAGTATGTCTGTTGTAATTGTAATGTTCTTTTCTGGTGATCTACAGAGTGTATGTCTTGAATCTCCTTTCTAGCTTGTTGTAAAGCGCTTTTAGTTGTTATGTCTGTGGGCGTCTTTTTATGTTTAATCTCTAAGTCCCGAATTTTAGAGAGAAGAGTGTTGTACCTAACTTTAAGCTGTTTGGAGTGTAGTGCTTTTTGTTTTATTAACTCACCCCATAGTACGCTTTTATGTGCTTCCCATACTATTTGGTCCGACACCTCCCCTGTATCATTAAGTTGAAAGTATTCCAGTAGTTTTGTCTCTATTTGTGATTTAATCAGCTGATTATTCAACAGGAAGTCGTCAAATCTCCAGATAAAAGGTCTGTCTGGTATAGAAGGCCAGTTCATTTTACATAAGACAGGTGAGTGATCGGACCACGTCATAGGGAGTATTTGAGAGCTTGTGACCTCCGCAAGTGTAGACTGATCCGTGAAGAAGTAATCAAGTCTTGTGTACACGTTGTGTGGGTGTAAGTAAAAGGTGAAATCTTGTCTAGTAGGATATAGTGTACGCCATGTATCATGAACCGCAAGTTCCTCCAGTCTGGAGTTACACTGTCTGATAATTTTCTTGGGAATGGAAGCTGTCATTCTGGACGTGTCTAACACAGGGTCCAGAGGGAGGTTGAAATCTCCTCCCAATATCAACACCCCCTTACGGAGGTCTAGGATTTTATTAGTCAGATTAGACATGAATTTGTTTTGTCCCTGGTTTTGAAAGTAAGCATTTACTAAGGTAACCAATCTATTAAATAGCAGTCCCTTGTAGATCAACAATTAAAAACCTTCCACCTGGGTCCCATTCTATATGAATGAGGGAAAAGGGGGAATAGTGCTTAATCATAATTCCCACCCCGTTTTTCTTTGTCGGCCCAGAGGCGAAATATGAAGTCGGGAATTTTGGATTTGGCCAAATCGGTTCTTTACCCTTGCAGAAGTGTGTCTCCTGCATAAAAATTATATCACAGTGTGTTCTAATAGCATCTCTGATCAGCTGTGATCGCTTTTCAGGTATGTTCAGTCCTTTAGCATTTATGGTCATCAGTGACAGGTTATGTACCCCGTGTGGTTGCATAATGGAAGGGAGAAAAAAAAGTGAAGGGGGGGAGAGGGGAAGGGGAAGAAAGGAGGTTATAGACCTGAGGAATGGGGGGATAAGGACAAGCAGAAGTAAGAGATAGCGAAGGAAGGATTCAGAAAGAGTGAATATAGTCTAGACACAAATTCCTACTAATAAGGAGTATCTAGGGAAGGCATGGAATAACTTATGTACTATAAAGTGCAGTCAACCCTGACACTTCCAACAGAGAAAGTGGGGAAAAAAGGTGTCAAAAAATGTGGGATAAGTATCCCTGCGCCTGATGCGATTAGTGTAAGAGAGTAAGAGTTAATAAGAAGGGACAGAACATGTCCAGGAGAATGGAGATTTTTTTTCTTTTTTCCTCTTTTTTTTTTTCTTTTGCTTTTTAAAAGGTGTCTGGAGAATCCAGCAGGCCAGTAAAGAATAGGTAGAGGAAGCAGAGCATTTTACAGCATCCTACCAACACATTGTAACAAACAAGACAAATAATAATACCAATTCCTAACTTAAAACATTCAGCATTAACGTATCACATTGCAACTTACCATAGTAGGTATACATAAAAAGGACCAATTATAGGGTGGTTTCTGATTAAAGTAACTATCTTTCTAATATAATATCCATATGTAGCTAGGTTAAAAGAAGTATCTAGTGTGGATAACATAGGTTAACAAACATTGCCTCGTATAATTAAGCAAGGACAGCAGGGCCTAGGGCCGGGGGGGCTCTTATTTCAACATTAGGCCTTCAAAGTATATGTTGGGATCCCTGTTTCTATATGGAATTACAGCTAAACATAGAGGCGGTTACCAATGTCTCCAATAGATGTAACCATAAGTTTGGTATGAAATGAGAAAAAATAAACATGTAAACCAAGTTATAAGAATAATGTAACTCAACATGTACGATACTTATCTGAACTCTGTATAGGCCTCATTAGGAATGTTCGGCAAGTAGAGTGGTACTGTCCGACAAAACTAAGTTTATTTATCAACATTAGTGTCTTGTGAGTTGCGGACACTTTGATGAGGTTCATCTTCGTCAGGCGTGGGTATGTCCACTTTCAGTATCTTGCAAAAGTCCTGAAGAGCCGCTTGAGTCCTATATATTGCTTGTTTTCCATTACGTGTGGCTATGAGACAGACAGGGAATCCCCACTTGTACTGGATTCTGTTTCGTTGAAGAACACTGGTGATGAACCTAAGGTCCCTTCTTTTTTGCAAGGTGAGTTGACTCAAATAGAAAAGACCTGAATAGGTATACCAGCATGTGTAATGTCCTTAATGGTACAAGCTTTTTGGGATATTACATCCTTATCTTTGTAGCTTAAAAATTTAATAATAATATCCCTCGGGGGAGCCTTGGGAGAGGGTTTTGGGCGAAGGGAGTTTGGTGTTCCTTTGATGGTGCGAAACAAATCTTGTAGATAACCTTCTATAGCCATGTTATTAACTGACTCCGGTACTCCCCTGATACGCAAGTTGTTCCATCTCCCTCTATTATCCAGGTCCTCCACTCTGGACAATAGAAACTGGATGTCGCCCTCCTGCTCAAAAGCCCTTTGTGTATTAGAGTCAACTTGGGCCTGCAGAGTGTCCTGTTTTTTTTCTAAGGTGTTAACTTGTTGGCTAATCTGCTGAAAGTCTTTCTTTAGGTCGCCAAATAAAGATCTCATCTCAGTCAAAACGACTTTAATATCAGCTTTCGAAGATATAACATTTAGGTCATCTCTAGTTAGAGGTTCCTGGGGTTGTGTGTCATGTAGGGAACTTGATGTAGGCAATAGTGAAGGGGTCTGTGGCGCAGTTTCAGCAGCCATTTGGTCAGAGCTTGTGATAGGCATTTTGAGAAAACTGGTCAGGCTGGCACTTTTAAGACATTTGTCACCTTTAGTATTTTTTCTGTTAGACATATTTAAAAGCCAAGTAAAAGCGTAGAAAAATGTTCCAGATAGATTCTCAAGTGCCAAAATATATGCCTGTCAGTGTCCTCTATATGTTCCACCCTGTGTTTACTTTGTGCTAAATGTTCCCTCTTCTACTCCTTTTTATTCCCTTAGACAATTTATTTTATGTATCCCGGGTTATTCAGGTTCCAGTACCCCAAGACCTCATATAGCGTAATGTGTCAGGCTTATAATAGTACCTGATTTTTGCACCGCTACTCGGTATGCCCACTGACCGCCAGAAGCCACATACAGGCCCGGATAATGCGGCTGCTATTAGGTCACCACGTGGGCAAGCCCTCAGCTAAAGTGCGTGTACCTGAATCCGCTGGAGCGGGCTCCTGTCTTCACAAGTGCGTTATTGCTCAGGTCCACTGCTCAATTCCTCTGCTCACCAGTCGCCGCCTCACCCGACAAGGTGCGGCGGGGAGGGGAGTCCCTTGTAGATCAGCTGTATGGCCGCGGAAAGTAACGGCCACTGGGGAGCCGCCCTGCTTCTTCCAGGTCAGTCGTAGATGTCGGAGCCGTGTTGTCCCTATAATCGGGAGCAAGGAAAAAGGTTCCGCAGGCAGTGTCTGTTGAGGCAGATTATAGGCAAGTGTAAGAGGTGCCGGTGGCTGCCGGATCACAGGGTCAATTAGGCCGCAATCTCCCGGGGCTTCATAGGATCGCTAAGAAATCCTTATGATGCGAGGGTCTTGAGCAGAATGTGTTTATACACTATTTCTCCAGTTTGCATACGATTTTAGATATTTCCCTTCGTGTTATGCAATTAACATCAGGCACAGGGCATAGGAGCCAGAAGTTAAGCAGCCATGTCCCTGCGTGGCCAGGCTCCGCTCCCGTAAACAACAACTTTTGTTTGTTATTTGGAATCACGACACAATCATAAACTGTTTAATATAGTCATCCAGATAGAATTTTGCTAATCTTGGTTGACACTATGAGGAATTTGAGTTAAATAAAATGTTGCAACTTAATTTATTTTAATTGAAATATAAACATTATTACTGAATTTATTTTAAGAAGTTTATTTGGTTCATATTTCCAACTCATTTGGTTTCAAGAGATATATTGTTGTCTTATGTATAATTAATATATGACCCAAGGTGATTTGCACTTTTATTACATACCCCCTAGAAAAAACAAGAAGGAAAGAACTCGTTATAATTGGAACATATCAAACTAAAGTCTGTAAACAGCGCTCAACATATGATTGGTTCAACCAGGACACGTGATGATGAATTCTCGATCGGACCTGAAAAGAGATATATGCACAAGCCACATAAAGTCTTGAGTACAGCGCTCACCACCATATGATTGGTTTAAACACGACATGTGACAGCGAGACTCTCATCGGACCTGAAAGGGAAACACACATGATCAGGACTCGAAAGGGAACTTCTTATTTATTTTAATCTGATTGGCTAATGATCTTTTCATACAAATAACTCAGTTTATATCTATCTGATTTGGCGAATTATAGAGATTGTAAGCAAGACGGCTTAAGCAAAAATACACATTGCATAACTCTCAAAATCAATCGGATGGGGATAAACTAAAAGGTAAAAATGTTGTATTATCTGTGAGTCCTATTCCGGTGTTTCACCGGAACAGGAACCTTGATTACCTGTATAAAAACACCTGTAATACACCTTAGGCAGCACTTCCAAAATTTTTTTTACTGCTCTTGAGAAAGACGATTTCAGTCGTTGAAACGCGTACAGCTAAAATAAGAGCTTTTATCCAATATGTTTTAATAAATATTTGTTTTTTATAAGTATTTTCCCTGCTGCCTTTTTGGAAGTGCCTTTTAAGTTACAACCCTTTTGAGGAACCGGATTCCGATTTACTCGGAGTGAGTATATTGCACTTTATACATTTTGTGAGATACAATCATTTTCAGTGTAACCTTCATTGTCTGCAGATATCTGTAAATCTTAAAAAAACCTGGCTATAACCCTATTTGAAGAGGCTGAACTCTGAATTTTTCGGAGTAAGTATACTGCACAAATTATTTGTTTTTTTCACTCCTCAGTGTGTAAACACCAGAAAAAAGGATACACCAATAAGACCTGCGCCTCTACATCCTATATCCATATAATTAGAGATGCCTATAGAAAAATGACAAAAGTACTTATCTGTCCATCCTTGTTGTTTGTTCACAAAAGCAAGATGGGGATATATGCTGAGTGCCTTTTTCCACGTTTTTATGCTGTTTAGTCCCAGCTCCGTTCTTCTGATACACACAGCATAGGAGTTTGATGATTATTATCTCCTATCCCAGGAAGCCCATTTTGGGGAGGAGTGGTATGACCCATTCCAGCCCAGTTCAGGCCACCCTGGGGTCTGGGGAGCAACTCCTCTATGTCAGGGTAATACTCTTCCTCTGCTGGTGATACAACAACCTGGCCGTTGATAGCCGTCTGTAATTTGCGTCGTGTAGATTGTGGCTCAGTTGTGGCTAGCCCGCCACCAGACAAGGAAAACGGTGTCCTCCAAAAGCAAGGGGGAAACAAGCTGTGGCCCAAGCGACCGAGCCCAGATGGCTTGGCTTGACTTCCGCTGTCGACTGCCGTCGTCTCCTACTCTGCACGACAGTAGTCCTGTGTAAGCTCCCGCTCTACACCAATGGAAAATACAGGTGGTGGGTGGTGGAGACAGAGCCTGTAGCACCATTCAACTCAGCAACAATTTTGCAAGTCTGTGTTCGAGTCTGCATCCGCTCCTCCCACCTCCGGAAGTCAATATTACCGGAACAATAATCTTTGTGATGTAATATTTAATTAATCCTTTAACTACCAAAATAGTGTCTGGAACCAAACATAACACACCTTCCCGGAAAACCAGATACAACATATTCACAAGTCACTCGTGACTAAATGTAATAAGTGTAATCAGCCACAAACCATCCACAGAAACCACGTTCCAATGCCTGTTCCGGCCTGTAATATGCTTTTTCATGAAAAGTGATGGAACAGCACTTTCCCAGCAAACCAGATATATCAAATTTACCAGTCACACATGACTAAATGTAATGAGTGTAATCAGCAACAAACCATCCACAGAAACCACATTATTATATCTGTTCCGCCTTTAATACGCCTTTTCATGAAAAGTGATGGAACGGCATCTTCCCAGCAACATATACAGACCAAATTCACCAGCCACACATAACTAGATGTGATAAGTGTAATCAACCACAAACCATTCACAGAAACCATGTTCCAATACACATTGCGGCCGGTAATATGCTTTGTCATGAAAAGTGACGGAATGGCACCTTCCCAGTAAACCAGATACATAAAATTCACCAGTCACACATGACTAAATGTAATGAGTGTAATCATTTTATTTGAACGTGGTTTCTGTGGATGGTTTGTGGTTGATTACACTTATTACATCTAGTTATGGGTGGTTGGGGAATTTGATCTGTATATGTTGCTAGGAAGGTGCCGTTCCGTCACCTTTTGCGTAAAAAGCATATTAAAGGCCAGAACAGATCTCATAATGTGGTTTCTGTGGATGGTTTGTGGCTGATTAAACTCATTACATTTATTCATACTTGACTGGTGAATTTGATGTATCTGGTTTGCTGGGAAGGTGCCATTCCATCACTTTTCATGAAAAAGTGTATTACAGACCTGAACAGGTTTTGGAACGTGGTTTCTGTGGATGGTTTGTGATTGATTACACTCATCACATCTAGTTATGTATGACTGGTGAATTTTGTCTGCATATGTTGCTGGGAAGGTGCTGTTCCGTCACTTTTCATGAAAAAGCATATTAAAGGCCAGAACAGATATAATAATGTGGTTTCTGTGGATGGTTTGTGGCTGATTAAACTCATTACATTTAGTCATGCTTGACTGGTGAATTTTATGTATCTGGTTTGCTGGGAAGGTGCAATTCCATCACTTTTCATGAAAAAACGTATTACCGGCTGGAACAGGTATTGGAACATGGTTTCTGTGGATGGTTTCTGGTTGATTACACTTATTACATCTAGTTATGTGTGGCTGGTGAATTTGATCTGTATATGTTGCTGGGAATGTGCCGTTCCGTCACTTTTCATGAAAAGGTGTATTAAAGGCTGGAACAGATATAATAATGAGTGACCTATATTTGAAAGAAACAGATAGAAACAACACATTACTTTATAATAGTTTTCACCCACCCTGCTCCTGTCAGTTTCTCAACTACTGTGCTTCCTGCTGATGTCATCAGCTACAGACGAGAGCGTGGCTCTTACACAGACAAACCTCCTTACCTCAGCTTCTCCTTCTTTGCACCGCACTGAGGTTTTCCAGGTACAAACAAACTCCTCTCCCCTGTGACCAGACCAGGACTACCAGCTGCCTGCTATCTTACTGCGGTCTGTGTGTTTAGTACCTTCCGTGCTGCATGGGAGCTGTGAGTACAATTTACCTTACTGCATATTTCTTTTATATTCACTCTCTGCCTGCCAGACTATTGTGTGTTATCTGCTTATGTTTCCACACACAGTCTGTAGCTTGGGCAAATAGCAAGTCACAGAGTTAACCCTTAAAGCTTTCTGTTGTGGTTAATTCAGTGACACAAATAACCATATTTCAAGTGAATATTATCCTGAGACTTTTGCCTAATACTGGAACTGTTTTGCATTCACTTATTCTTAGAAGGCAAACTCCACTTAATTCTGTTGTTAATTAAACTCAGTTTATTACATAATAATCCAGCCAAAAGTAATCACACAGGAGTGTGTTGATTTTCCTGTTTGCCTTAATTCCACTGTTTTACACCTCAGTTTGTACATTTACAAGATGGATCCTACTCAGGTTGCTGGCCAAATACAAAGCCTCTCTGACAGGATTGACATTTTAACTAATTCCTTTCATGAGCTCCAGGTGGAAAATCAAGCTCTGAAAGCTTGTCTCAGGGAGGTGCTCTCTTCAAAGAATCCTTCTCCTGATTCACATCCTGAACCACTAGTCTCTGCACCTGAGAGATTCTCTGGAGACCGCTCCCTTTTTAGGGAGTTTAGGAATTCGTGTAACCTAATGTTTGAACTAAAGCCAAAAACTTATCCCACGGATAGAGTTAAAGTCCTCACTGTAATCTCCTATCTTAGAGGGGAGCCCAGGGCTTGGGCTGATTCCTTCTATGAACAGCAGTCTTATATCCTGGGTTCTTTAGATGGGTTTTTCTCTGAAATGTCTGTACTTTATGACGATCCCTTCAAGCAGGTTTCTGCTGAGAATACTCTCAGGTCTCTAAGGCAACTAAAGTACCCAGTGGAGACATACATCACACAATTTAAGATTGCAGCCACAGATTCTCAATGGAACCATGTCTCACTAAAAAACCAATTCAGATTGGGACTATCTGAGGAGGTAAAGGACGAGCTGTCTCGTACAGGCATACCTGATACCCTCGAAGAATTGTACAGTCTATCAATCAGTATTGACAGACGTCTGAGAGAAAGACGCTCTGAAAAGACTAGCACAACTAAGAAATATCTCTCCTCACCTACCTACGTTAGCAAGGAGCTCACACAACCCATGGATATCGGGTTCATCAAGGGTCCCCTAAGTCCTCAAGAGAAGACTAGGAGGAAGAACCAAAACGTATGCATGTATTGTGCATCCCATGCACATGTGGTAAAGGAATGCCCAGTCCTTAATAAACAAAAAATGGGTAAGGATTCTATCCTCCATCTTGATCCTATCGTACCACGTACCACAAACCCTTACATAACTGTTTCTCTTCTTTTACAGTGGGAACAACACAAGATTAAAGCCACAGCTATCATCGACACTGGCTCTTATGGGAATTTCATGCACTGGGGTTTTGTGAGAAAAAATAAAATACCACTTGTCACTAAGCAGAAACCAGTCTCAGTTAAAGTCATTGATGGTACTTTACTTGCTGTCACACATCACACTTCTAATATTCAAATCACCACTCCTACTGGTTATGTTGACCAGTTGTCATTTGACGTTATAAATTCACCCATGTTTGATGTCATTTTAGGCATAAACTGGTTACACACTCACAAACCGGTAATTAATTGGGAAAACCTTAGTTTACATTTTACTCCCCCACCTAGTCAGGTCAGTTGTATGTTCAACGCTCCAAATTCTCAGGCATGTGACAATTCCCTGCCTCTTCACTATAATCAGTACTCTGATGTTTTTAACAAAAAAGAAGCAGAGTCTCTACCACCCCACAGGGCCTACGATTGCCCCATTGACCTCTTACCAGGGGTCTCTATACCCTTTGGGCATATATACCCCCTCTCCAAACCCGAGCTTGAACACCTAAAAACTTACATTGATGAGAATTTGAGGAAGGGTTTCATAAGACCTAGTACCTCTCCCGCCGGTGCGGGTATCTTTTTTGTTACAAACAAAGATGGTTCTCTTCGCCCGATCGTGGATTACAGGGAGTTAAATAAACGTACCCGCAAGAATAGGTATCCATTCCCCTTTATACCCGAGTTAATAGAACGACTACGTGGCTCCTCTATTTTCACCAAGTTGGATCTTAGGGGAGCATACAATCTTGTCAGAGTAAGAGCAGGTGACGAATGGCTTACTGCATTCAGGACCAGATATGGCCTGTTTGAGTATACAGTAATGCCATTCGGGTTGTGCAATGCACCTGCTACATTTCAGTGCCTCATTAATTACATCTTCAGAGACATTTTGGATACTTATGTTGTTGTCTATTTGGATGACATTTTGATTTTCTCCCAAAACCTTGTTGATCATAAAATTCATGTGGCTACCGTTCTAGAACGGTTGCGACAACATCAGTTGTTCGCTAAATTAGAAAAATGTATTTTCGATTCCCAAGACATCACATTTTTAGGTTACCATATCACTCCTCATGGTATTAGCATGGAAAACAATAAAGTTCAAGCAATAAAAGACTGGCCTATTCCCCGTTCAAAAAAAGATGTTCAACGATTTTTGTGATTTTCCAATTTTTATCGGAAGTTCATCCCCGGTTTTGCTGCTATTACAAAACCACTATCGGACTTGACCAAACTCACTTCCACTTTCCATTGGACAGAGACTACTCAAACCGTTTTTGATTTATTGAAGTCTAAGTTCTCCTCGGCTCCTATTCTTCAATTTCCTGATCTCAATAAACAGTTAATCTTGGAGGTAGATGCATCCGATTACGCCATAGGCGCTATACTTTCACAGAGAAAATCCTTCAAGGATCCCATACATCCTGTGGCATATTTCTCAAGAATTATGCAACCGGCCGAGTTGAATTACCCAGTCGGAGAGAAGGAACTTTTGGCGATTAAATCCTCCTTTGATCAGTGGCGTCATCTGCTAGAGGGAGCTTCATTCCCTACAATCATCTACACAGATCATAAAAACCTCCAGTACCTTCAATCCAACAGAACCCTTTCTTCCAGACAACTCCGATGGAGTTTATACTTCTCCAGGTTCCAATTTACTATCTGTTATAGACCTGGTCCAAGGAATGGAAAGGCTGATGCCCTCACTCGTAAGGATACCAAGGTTCCTATAAACAGAACCCCTTCCACCGTTATCCCTAAACATAGCTTCTTGGGTTTACTGACTGACTCTACTGATGATCTTAAAACACAAATTAGGAATGCACAGTCTTCAGATCTTTCAAAACCCATCAACTTACTAGTTCAACAAGACGATGGTCTACTTTACATGAACGACAAACTCTATATACCTCCATATCTAAGATACTATGTATTTAAATTATCACATGACTCTCCACTCGCCGGTCATATGGGAAATGATAAAACTCTGAATCTAATCAGCAGAAGCTATTGGTGGCCCTCCTTATCCAACTCAGTGAAAACTTACATATCTCAATGTGATATCTGTGCTACCTCCAAACATTCCCGTCAACACTCAATGGGTTTACTACAACCTCTCCCGGTTCCTCAGCATCCTTGGCATTCCCTCTCAATGGACTTTATTGTGGACCTTCCACCATCTCATTCTCATACTACAATATATGTAGTTACTGACTTATTTTCAAAGATGGCACATTTCATCCCGGTTTCAGGTGTACCCACCTCTAAGGTCACCTCTGAATTATTCATTAAGGAAATTGTACGCCTACATGGTCTACCTACCTCTGTGTTGAGTTACAGGGGAACACAATTTACATCCAAATTTTGGAGACACCTCTGCCAATCTTTACATATGGATCAGAAATTGAGCACCTCGTTTCACCCACAAACAAACAGACAGACTGAGCGTGTAAACCAGTGGATAGAACAATACTTACGTTGCTTCTGTTCTCAACATCAGGATTCTTGGGTTTCCTACCTACCCCTACCTGAATTCGCTTACAATAATCATGTCAACACTTCCACTGGTTACACTCCCTTTTTTATAAACTATGGACTGCATCCACGTTTCAACCTGCTCCCTAGAGTTGACACCCAAAGTCCGCAAGTTAATGACCTTGTAAATGACATCTCCAGCATCTTCACCTCGGTGAGACTTCATATTCTCGACGCTCAAGCCTCTCAACAAAAGTACTACAACCTCCGCCATAGGAAACCTCCGGAATATAAGGTCGGACAGTTGGTATGGTTATCTACAAAGAACCTTAAACTACATTACCCCAGCAGAAAATTGGGAAAACTCTTCATTGGTCCTTACCCTGTTGTTTCCATCAAAAATCCAGTCACCGTTACCTTGCAACTCCCTCCCAATGTAAAGGTGCATCCCACCTTTCATATATCTTTGGTCAAACCCTGTACCTCCAATACACCCTCTGCTGCCTCCTGTGATGCCGCTTATGGGACTGTGCCTGATGTTCAATACGAAGTTCACAGTATTCTTGATTCACGTATTCGTTCTGGCAAGTTGTTCTATCTAATCCACTGGAAGGGTTACAGTCATGAGGAGGATACTTGGGAGCCTGCCGCTAACATCACTGCCCTCCGCCTGTTGTCTCTTTTCCACCGAAGGTACCCTGATCTTCCTCGACCCTGAAACCTCGCTGTGGTTTCCTAGGGGGGGGGGCCTGTGTAAGGTGTTGTGGCTTATGATTACTTACTTGTGCTGTTCCTTTAAGCCTGGCTATTCTCCCCTATTTAAGGCCGCCTCCCAGACATCACATTGCTAGATTATTGCAGACCAACCTCCTAAGGAATTTCCTTGTTGTTACGTCTGACCTATTCTCAGCTCTCACTAACGCTGCCTGTTCCTGTCAGTTTCTCAACTACTGTGCTTCCTGCTGACGTCATCAGCTACAGACGAGAGCGTGGCTCTCACACAGACAAACCTCCTTACCTCAGCTTCTCCTTCTTTGCACCGCACTGAGGTTTTCCAGGTACAAACAAACTCCTCTCCCCTGTGACCAGACCAGGACTACCAGCTGCCTGCTATCTTACTGCGGTCTGTGTGTTTAGTACCTTCCGTGCTGCATGGGAGCTGTGAGTACAATTTACCTTACTGCATATTTCTGTTATATTCACTCTCTGCCTGCCAGACTATTGTGTGTTATCTGCTTATGTTTCCACACACAGTCTGTAGCTTGGGCAAATAGCAAGTCACAGAGTTAACCCTTAAAGCTTTCTGTTGTGGTTAATTCAGTGACACAAATAACCATATTTCAAGTGAATATTATCCTGAGACTTTTGCCTAATACTGGAACTGTTTTGCATTCACTTATTCTTAGAAGGCAAACTCCACTTAATTCTGTTGTTAATTAAACTCAGTTTATTACAGATTCTCTGTACCGTTTGTATGCCACTATGGTCTCCATAGTAGAAATCTTAAAAAAATTATTTTAAAACACTGGCACCTTCTGAAGGAGGATACCCAAGTCGGCAGTATATTTAATGACACTCCACTTTTTTCTCATAGGAGGAACAGGAATCTAAGGGATGAACAGATTCGAGCAGATTGGGGCCCTACAAGTAAACCTAGTGAAATGATGAAAAAAAGGTTCCTTTGCTTGCATGAATTGCGCTTTGTGCCATTCTATGCAACAAGGTGATTCTGTCACTCATCCACACTCAGGGAAGAGGATCCCCATTAAAGGCAGATTCTCCTGCAACTCCAAATTCTTAATTTATGTGATAAAATGCCTGTGTGGTCTTTCATATGTAGGAGAGACCACCCAAATGGTCAAGGATAGGATACGTCAACACAAGGCAGCAATTGGTAAAGATGATGAGGATGCCCTGGTGGCGCATCATTTTATGAGAGCATCACATAATAAAAGCCAGCTTAGGTTTCAGATAGTGGACGGGGTACCCCTATTACGTAGTTGAGGAGATAGACAGAAATTATTATTTATGAAGGAGGCACAATGGATTAGGAGATTAGATAATATGGTACCTAGGGGTCTCAATAGGGATATATCTTGGGGAAACTTCATCTAAATATTTTGTCAGAAAGATTCTAATAAGATAGATTATCACTAGGTATGTACATCCTGGTAGCATATGTGGGCATCTTCTAGATTGGATGTTGTTTCCAATATTGTGTTTTTTATAAACTCTGTATATATAGGACTAATTGGGAACTTCTCTCTGAGACCACAAGTGTGGAGATATTTGGGTCTATGATACATAATTGCGATAGATAGCTATGTTGTACTGGTGTTGTAATAGATTGTTTTCTATAAATATAATCTAAATGAAAGTAATTATTGTATTGTCTGCAAATAATTATGCGTCATCCCTTAGGGGTTCTCAGAGATTAGTTTTCCGTTATCAGTTTGATGTAAGCAGATAGACAAAACATACCTTTAAGACTCCCTGTACAATGGCATAGAGTGATATGTCTATGCATAGTGTTCATTTTGGAATATCTTAGTGCTATTGAGTGGTAGATTGTAAATTAGCAAAATATATGCAGATTATAAATCTTCAGAGGTTTTTGTCCTCTGATTTAAGTAATTTCCTCTTTGGTATTATATGCAGGACTATAGCTCTAGAAGTATTAAAATTCACAATACACCATTGAGATATCTATATATGCGTACATTTTTATGTACTATCCCTTTAAAATGTATTCATCATCTAATTTTATTGAGATTATTATCTTTTTCTCTATCAAGCAGTATGCTGCAATTAGAGATATAAACTTTAGGGATGTATGGATGTGGGTGATTTCATGGGGTATCCTGTTTTTTTTTTGAGAAGATGCAGATATAGCGAATAATTAATATACGATTTTCTCTTTGCAGGACTCAGTATGGGAGGTAGATTCTGAGAGTTAATGTAATGTCGATAATATATAACATATCCTGAGAGTAAGAATATTTTCTGTATATAGATTAACAGGTAGTTAGATGAACAAGAACGTTTATTGTGAAATATTCGTGGGCTTTATACGAATCTGCGATTAAATGTAAATTGTGAGTTCAGCAATATGGATGTCACTTCAGTATGATGTGTGATGTAACAGGTGTGTGTGGAAGTATCCAATCGAAATTGAGCATTGACTGTTCAAATAGCATCTTGTAGATACACACCTGCATATTCCTTGCTAAAGGGCGGAGTCCCGAAACGTGCGTCGGATCACTAGACGCCATCACCTGCTATTATCCTGTGTTGGTTGAACTACAGATTTAAGCTGTTGCAGCGCGGCATGATAGTAAGGTTGAGACCGGAGGGATTTGAAGTTTTCCATTTCCACACCCGAAGAGGACAACGGTGATAAGTCTCACAGTGGTACTAGGTAGCAAGCGGACAAAGTCTCAGGTAACATTGTTACATGTTGGATACTGTGTACAAATTGCTGGAACAAGCTACACACGAGACTTTAAATGGTCTGAGCTATGCCATGCATTAGGAGTGGGAACTCTCTATCAGGTCGAGGTATAGACCATGTAATTCAATTATACAATGCTGGTTGTTATGTACACTGTGAGTGAAGTCTAATTGTGTGAGGTTGGATCATTATTTAAGCAAAGTTTCCCTCTTTCATAGCCAATTGAGAACGGATATTGTGTTCAACACACGGCAGCCTATTTTTGATGATTACATATTTATGCAGGACATATGTGAAAGGTGAAAATGGGAAAATACAACAACTATTGCAAGCTTGCAGTTATGAAGTAAAGAATTGGCATACATATATACGATTCCTTGTGAGTCACGCATGTAGAGCCAATCAAGATAATCTACATTGACTTTCATAAAGACAATTCTACCACATGAGTTGCATTGCTTGCGTAAGCAGAGCTAATCAAGATTATTTACATGTATTGTCATAAAGACGATTCTATCATATGAGCTTCATCGTTTGGAAGGATTGTTGATAGTCCATACAGAATTTCTTTGGGCTAAGGCTGAGAGACTTATTTTGCTTTTGAGTTGCATTTTTTCTCCATTTTTTTCTGGTGCAGGTGGTGCCGTTCATCACCCCCTGGGGACGCCTTGGGGGTGTTAAGAAAATAAAGAAAATAGATATACATTTCATATTCATATTTTATTTTGCTGTATGATGATGTGCTATAACACAGTTTAGTTGATCTTTTTACTTTAATTGAGCGGATTTGCATGGTGGTTGGTGTGTGTGTTAATGAGAATGGATGAGCATTTGCACTCTTCTAATTATGCATACTATTTGACATATGCTGTGGAGAAATAGAAAGAGTAAAAACATTTTTTTGATTCTTAAGACTCTATTGCTGGGATTTATTGATTTAATATTAGTTTTTAGAGTAAGGGACCAGACTCTATCCCGTGCATGAGCATATTACAATTAAGATCCTTGCTACAAGATATTGCGGTCACTTGTTGTTAATATTTAGATATAATAATGTGGTTTCTGTGGATGGTTTGTGGCTGATTACATTCATTACATCTAGTTATATGTGACTGGTGAATTTGATCTGTATATGTTGCTAGGAAAGTGCCTTCCGTCACTTTTTTACGAAAAAAGCATATTAAAGGCCGGAACAGATCTCATAATATGGTTTCTGTGGATGGTTTGTAGCTGATTAAACTCATTACATTTATTCATACTTTACTGGTGAATTTGATGTTTCTGGTTTGCTGGGAAGGTGCCGTTCCGTCATTTTTCATAAAAAGCGTATTACAGACCGGAACAGGTTTTGGAACGTGGTTTCTGTGGATGGTTTGTGTTTAATTACACTCATCACATCTAGTTATGTATGATGGTGAATGTTGTCTGTATATGTTGCTGGGAAGGTGCCGTTCCTTCACTTTTCATGAAAAAGCATACTAAAGGCCGGAACAGATCTCATAATGTGGTTTCTGTGGATGGTTTGTGGCTGATTAAACTAATTACATTTAGTCATGCAAAACTGTTGAATTTGATTATCTGGTTTGCTGGGAAGGTGCCGTTCCATCACTTTTCATGAAAAAGCGTATTACCTTCTGGAATGGGTATTGGAATGTGGTTTCTGTGGATGGTTTGTGGTTGATTACACTTATTACATCTAGTTATGTGTGACTGGTGAATTTGATCTGTATATGTTGCTGGTAGGTGCCGTTCTGTCAATTTTCACAAAAAAAGCGTATTAAAGGCCGGAACAGATATTAAAATGTGGTTTCTGTGGATGGTTTGTGGCTGATTCCACTCATTGCATTTATTCATGCGTGACTGGTGAATTTGATGTATCTGGTTTGCTGGGAAGGTTCAGTTCCATCACTTTTCATGAAAAAGCGTATTACCGGCCGGAACGGGTATTGGAACGTGAATGGTTTGTGGTTGATTACACTTATTATATCTAGTTATGTGCAGTGTTAATTTCGTCGACTAAAACTAGACTAAAATGACTATAAAACTAAAGAAATTCTGATGACTAAAATACGACTAAAACTAAAATGACATTTTAGTCAAAAGACTATGACTAAAACTAAATCACAATGACATTTTAGTCAAAAGACTATGACTAAAACTAAATCAAAATTTGCTGACAAAAACATTTTATGCAAGGCGTTATAATCAATCCATATCCAATTACTGCTCTTTTGTAAAATTTACGAAACTTAATTTTATTAAATTTTAAGATATATAAAGACATGTTATATACCACAACAGTTAAATCTGTTAAATTTGTATTGCATGTTCAAACCTTAATACCATAAATAAAAACAGGTTAATAAACCTTTACTCCAGGAGTATATAATGAGTTTGGAAGTTCTAGAGCAGTGCTAATATCGTTGCCGAAAATTTTTCAAATCTGTGAACAATCAATTTATTCTTCCTATAGAAATAAGCATAACCCACGAATAATGGTTTAAGCTATGCTGTGCCTGTGCTAGCTGCAGAAACTTTTTGCTGTGTTGAGTTACTTGATTCTTGTTTTAATTATTAACAGAGAACTGTTAAAGTTTTTATATTGGGTAATATGTTCAAAACAGCCAATACAGTTTACAGCTTTGTTTTTTTATATTTTGAAGTTGCACGTCTGTTTATGAAACTTGGTTTTATTTAATTTTAAGTTTAATAAAGATGTTACCTATAACAACGGCTAAATTTGTGTCTGTATTGCATGTTTAAACCTTAATACCATAAATATTAACAGGTGTTATGTTTACTCCTGGAGTATATAATCAGTTTGCAAATTATAGATAAATGCTTAAATAATGCATTACACTTTAACTAAACTCCTTAGATTTTAGTCGACTAAAATCTACTGGAGATTCAGTCGACTAAAACTAGACTAAAACTAAAACAATTCAGATGACTAAAATACGACTAAAACTAAAATGGCATTTTAGTCAAAAGACTAAAACTAAGACTAAATTGAAATTTGCCGTCAAAATTAACACTGGTTATGTGTGGCTGGTTAATTTGATCTGTATATGTTGCTGGGAAGGTGCTGTTACGTCACTTTTCATGAAAAGGCATATTAAAGGCTGGAACAGATATAATAATGTGATTTCTGTGGATGGTTTGTGGCTGATTAAACTAATTACATTTAGTCATGCAAAACTGTTGAATTTGATGTATCTGGTTTGCTGGGAAGGTGCCGTTCCATCACTTTTCACAACAAAAGCGTATTAAAGGCCAGAAAAGATATTATAATGTGGTTTCTGTGGATGGTTTGTGGCTGATTACACTCATTACATTTAGTCATGTGAATTTGATGTATTTGGTTTACTGGGAAGGTGCCGTTCCGTCACTTTTCATGAAAAAGCATATTACCGGCCGGAATGTGTATTGGAACGTGGTTTCTGTGGATGGTTTGTGGTTGATTACACTTATCACATCTAGTTATGTGTGGCTGGTGAATTTGGTCTTTATATGTTGCTGGGAAGGTGCCAATCCGTCACTTTTCATGAAAATACGTATTAAAGGCCGGAACAGATATAATAATGTGGTTTCTGTGGATGGTTTGTGGCTGATTACACTCATTACATTTAGTCATGCGTGACTGGTGAATTTGATGTATCTGGTTTGCTGGGAAGGTGCCGTTCCATCACTTTTCATGAAAAAGCATATTACCGGCCAGAACGGGTATTGGAACATAGTTTCTGAGGATGGTTTGTGGTTGATTACACTTATTACATCTAGTTATGTGTGGCTGGGAAATTTGATCTGTATATGTTGCTAGGAAGGCGCTGTTCCGTCACTTTTCATGAAAAAGCGTATTACAGACCAGAACAGGTATCATAATGTAGTTTCTGTGGATGGTTTGTGGCTGATTACACTCATTGCATTTAGGCATATGTGACTGGTTAATTTGATGTATCTGGTTTGCTGGGAAGGTGCAGTTTCATCACTTTTCATGAAAAAGCCTATTACCGGCCGGAACGGGTATTGGAACGTGGTTTCTGTGGATGGTTTGTGGTTGATTACACTTATTACATCTTGTGTGGCTGGTGAATTTGATCTGTATATTTTGCTGGGAAGGTGCCGTTACGCCAATTTTCACATAAAAAGCGTATTAAAGGCTGGAACAGATATTATAATGTGGTTTCTGTGGATGGTTTGTGGCTGATTACCCTCATTACATTTAGTCATGCGTGACTGGTGAATTTGATGTATCTGGTTTGCTGGGAAGGTGCCGTTCCATCACTTTTCATGAAAAAGCATATTACCGGCCGGA
Organism: Bombina bombina; assembly: GCF_027579735.1. Classification (NCBI taxonomy): domain Eukaryota; kingdom Metazoa; phylum Chordata; class Amphibia; order Anura; family Bombinatoridae; genus Bombina; species Bombina bombina. The sequence goes on along the minus strand of NC_069499.1, from coordinate 853,980,298 downwards.
ACGGGTATTGGAACATAGTTTCTGAGGATGGTTTGTGGTTGATTACACTTATTACATCTAGTTATGTGTGGCTGGGAAATTTGATCTGTATATGTTGCTAGGAAGGTGCTGTTCCGTCACTTTTCATGAAAAAGCGTATTACAGACCAGAACAGGTATCATAATGTAGTTTCTGTGGATGGTTTGTGGCTGATTACACTCATTGGATTTAGGCATATGTGACTGGTTAATTTGATGTATCTGGTTTGCTGGGAAGATGCAGTTTCATCACTTCATGAAAAAGCGCATTACCGGCCGGAACGGGTATTGGAACGTGGTTTCTGTGGATGGTTTGTGGTTGATTACACTTATTACATCTTGTATGGCTGGTGAATTTGATCTGTATGTGTTGCTGGGAAGGTGCCGTTACGCCAATTTTCACATAAAAAAAGTATTAAAGGCTGGAACAGATATTATAATGTGGTTTCTGTGGATGGTTTGTGGCTGATTACCCTCATTACATTTAGTCATGCGTGACTGGTGAATTTGATGTATCTGGTTTGCTGGGAAGGTGCCGTTCCATCACTTTTCATGAAAAAGCATATTACCGGCCGGAACGGTATTGGAACATAGTTTCTGAGGATGGTTTGTGGTTGATTACACTTATTACATCTAGTTATGTGTGGCTGGGAAATTTGATCTGTATATGTTGCTAGGAAGGTGCTGTTCCGTCACTTTTCATGAAAAAGCGTATTACAGACCAGAACAGGTATCATAATGTAGTTTCTGTGGATGGTTTGTGGCTGATTACACTCATTGCATTTAGGCATATGTGACTGGTTAATTTGATGTATCTGGTTTGCTGGGAAGGTGCAGTTTCATCACTTTTCATGAAAAAGCCTATTACCGGCCGGAACGGGTATTGGAACGTGGTTTCTGTGGATGGTTTGTGGTTGATTACACTTATTACATCTTGTGTGGCTGGTGAATTTGATCTGTATATGTTGCTGGGAAGGTGCCGTTACGCCAATTTTCACATAAAAGCGTATTAAAGGCTGGAACAGATATTATAATGTGGTTTCTGTGGATGGTTTGTGGGGTGGCTGATTATACTCATTACATTTAGTCATGTGTGACTGGTGAATTTCATGTATCTGGTTTACTGGGAAGGTGCTGTTCCATCACTTTTCATGAAAAAGTGTATCTCAGGCATTGGAACGTGGTTTCTGTGGACGGTTTGTGGTTGATTACACTTATTACATCTAGTTATGTGTGGCTGGTGAATTTGGTCTGTATATATTGCTAGGAAGGTGTGTTCTGTCACTTTTTATGAAAAAAAGTGTATCTCAGGCATTGGAACGTGGTTTCTGTGGATGGTTTGTGGCTGATTACACTTATTACATAAGGGGGGGTAGTTATTAATGTGTCAACTTTCCTGCCTTCGCCGGCCCAATACGCCCGCCTAAGCTCGCCTCACATCGCTGCCACAGACCTGAAAAATTTCGCCTAAGTTATCAAATAAAGCTGTCAAAAAGCCGCGGGGCGATGAGCAGCGGACTGTGAGAGTTATCACACATCCGATCTCGCTGCTCTTCGGCTGTTTGACAGCTTTCTTGCTAGCCTGTCACTAAGCACTCACACTAAACTACACTGTTCTACCCCCTATACCAGCGCCCCCGAAGCCCCCCGCGACGAAATAAAGTTACTAACCCCTAAACCGCCGCTCCTAGACCCCGCCGCAAGTCTTATAAATGTATTAACCCCTAAACCGCCGCCCCCGGACACCGCTGCCACCTACATTATACCTAGTAACCCCTATCCTGCCCCCCCATACCGTCGCCCTCTATAATAAAGATATTAACCCCTATCCTGCTGATCCCGCACCTCGCCGCAAATAAATAAAGTTTAACCCCTAAACCGCCGCTCCCTGAACCCGCCGCAACCTATATTAAATTTATTAACCCCTATCCTGCCCCCAGTTCACCGTTGCCACCTATAATAAATTTATTAACCCCTATCCTGCCCCCCACTACACCGCCGCCACTGTAATAAAATTATTAACCCCTAAACCTAAGTCTAACACTAACCCTAACACCCCCTAACTTAAATATTTATTAAATAAATCTAAATAATATTTCTCTTATTAACTAACGGCTAGATTTAGAGTTTTGTCGGTAACGACCTGCGTAGCTAACGCTGGCTTTTTTCTGGCCGCACCTTTAAAATAACTCTGGTATTGAGAGTCCACAGAATGTCAGCGTTAGGCTCCAAAAAAGGAGTGTAGAGCATATTTAACGCAACTGCAACTCTCGATACCAGAGTTGTTTACGGACGCGGCCAGCCTCAAAAACGTGCTCGTGCACGATTCCCCCATAGGAAACAATGGGGCTGTTTGAGCTGAAAAAAAACCTAACACCTGCAAAAAAGCCGCGTTCAGCTCCTAACGCAGCCCCATTGTTTGCTATGGGGAAACACTTCCTACGTCTGCACCTAACACTCTAACATGTACCCCGAGTCTAAACACCCCTAACCTTACACTTATTAACCCCTAATCTACCGCCCCCGCTATCGCTGACCCCTGCATATTATTATTAACCCCTAATCTGCCGCTCCGTAAACCGCCGCTACTTACATTATCCCTATGTACCCCTAATCTGCTGCCCTAACATCGCCGACCCCTATATTATATTTATTAACCCCTAATCTGCCCCCCACAACGTCGCCTCCACCTGCCTACACTTATTAACCCCTAATCTGCCGACCGGACCGCACCGCTATTATTATAAAGTTATTAACCCCTAATCCACCTCACTAACCCTATAATAAATAGTATTAACCCCTAATCTGCTCTCCCTAACATCGCCGACACCTAACTTCAATTATTAACCCCTAATCTGCCGACTGGAGCTCACCGCTATTCTAATAAATGTATTAACCCCTAAAGCTAAGTCTAACCCTAACACCCCCCTAAATTAAATATAATTTTAATCTAACGAAATTAATTAACTCTTATTAAATAAATTATTCCTATTTAAAGCTAAATACTTACCTGTAAAATAAATCCTAATATAGCTACAACATAAATTATAATTATATTATAGCTATTTTAGGATTAATATTTATTTTACAGGTAACTTTGTATTTATTTTAACCAGGTACAATAGCTATTAAATAGTTAAGAACTATTTAATAGCTAAAATAGTTCAAATAATTACAAATTTACCTGTAAAATAAATCCTAACCTAAGTTACAATTAAACCTAACACTACACTATCAATAAATTAATTAAATACAATTCCTACAAATAAATACATTTAAATAAACTAACTAAAGTACAAAAAATAAAAAAGAACTAAGTTACAAAAAATAAAAAAATATTTACAAACATTAGAAATATATTACAACAATTTTAAACTAATTACACCTACTCTAAGCCCCCTGATAAAATAACAAAGCCACCCAAAATAAAAAAATGCCCTACCCTATTCTAAATTACTAAAGTTCAAAGCTCTTTTACCTTACCAGCCCTGAACAGGGCCCTTTGCGGGGCATGCCCCAAGAAGTTCAGCTCTTTTGCCTGTAAAAAAAAACATACAATACCCCCACCCCCAACATTACAACCCACCACCCACATACCCCTAATCTAACCCAAACCCCCCTTAAATAAACCTAACACTAAGCCCCTGAAGATCTCCCTACCTTGAGTCGTCTTCACCCAGAAGAGCCAAATTCTTCATCCAAGCGGAGCAAGAAGAGGTCTTCCATCCGGTAGAAGTCTTCATCCAAGCGGGGCAGAAGAGGTCTTCCATCCGATTGAAGTCTTCATCCAAGAGGCATCTTCTATCGTCATCCATCCGGAGCGGAGCGGCAGCATCCTGAAGACCTCCGACGCGGAACATCCATCCTGGCCGACGACTGAACAACGAATGACGGCTCCTTTAAATGACGTCATCCAAGATGGCGTCCCTCAAATTCCGATTGGCTGATAGGATTCTATCAGCCAATCGGAATTAAGGTAGGAATATTCTGATTGGCTGATGGAATCAGCCAATCAGAATCAAGTTCAATCCGATTGGCTGATTGGAAAGAAAAATACAACCCCCCCAACATTAAAACCCACCACCCACATACCCCTAATCTAACCCAAACCCCCCTTAAAATAACCTAACACTAATACCCTGAAGATCATCCTACCTTTAGTCGTCTTCACTCAGCCGAGCCACCGATGGAACTGAAGAGGAGACCCGGACCGGCAGAAGTGATCCTCCAAGCGGCGCTGAAGAAATCTTACATCCAATGAAGTGATCCTCCAAGCGGCGCTGAAAAAGTCTTCCATCTGGGCGATGTCATCTTCCAAGAGGCGCTGAAGAAGTGTTCTATCCGGGCGATGTCATCTTCCAAGCCGGGTCTTGAATCTTCATCCCGCCGACGCGGAACATCCTTCTTTACCGACGGACTACCGACGAATGAAGGCTCCTTTAAGGGACGTCATCCAAGATGGCGTCCCTTCAATTCCGATTGGCTGATAGGATCCGTCGGTAAAGAAGGATGTTCCGCGTCGGCAGGATGAAGATTCAAGACCCGTCTTGGAAGATGACATCGCCCGGATAGAACACTTCTTCAGCGCCTCTTGGAAGATGACATCGCCCGGATGGAAGACTTTTTCAGCGCCGCTTGGAGGATCACTTCATCGGATGTAAGATTTCTTCAGCGCCGCTTGGAGGATCACTTATGCCGGTCCGGGTCTCCTCTTCAGTTCCATCGGTGGCTCGGCTGAGTAAAGACGACTAAAGGTAGGATGATCTTCAGGGGATTAGTGTTAGGTTATTTTAAGGGGGGTTTGGGTTAGATTAGGGGTATGTGGGTGGTGGGTTTTAATGTTGCGGGGGTTGTATTTTTCTTTTACAGGCAAAAAAGCTGAATTCTTTGGGGCATGCCCCCACAAAAGGCCCTTTTAAGGGCTGGTAATATAAAGGAGCTTTGAAATTTTTTAATGTAGAATAGGGTAGGGCATTTTTTTATTTTGGGGGGGTTGTTATTTTATTAGGGGGCTTAGATTAGGTGTAAGTAGCTTAAAATTGTTGTAATATTTTTTAAATGTTTGTAACTTATTTTTTTATTTTTTGTAACTTAGCTTTTTTTATTTTTTGTACTTTAGTTAGTTTATGTAATTGTATTTAATTGTAGTTATTTGTAGGTAATTTATTTAATTTATTTAATGATAGTGTAGTGTTAGGTTTAATTGTAACTTAGGTTAGGATTTATTTTACAAGTGATTTTGCATTTCTTTTAGCTAGGTAGTTATTAAATAGTTAATAACGATTTAACCCCTTAACGACCAAGGACGTACGCCACACGTCCTAAAAAAAAAATGCAGTTAATGACCGAGGACGTGTGGCGTACGTCCTTGGTCTGGAAAGCAGCTGGAAGCGATCCTGCTCGCTTCTAGCTGCTTTCCAGTTATTGCAGTGATGCCTCGATATGGAGGCATCCTGCAATAACCCCCCTTGGCCATCCGATGCAGAGAGAGCCACTCTGTGGCCCTCTCTGCACCGGACATCGATGGCCGGTATCGTTGGTGGGTGGGAGCTTACGTGGGAGGCGGGTGGGCGGCCATCGGTGCTCAGTGTGAAGTGGAGGAGGGCGGGATCGGGGGCGGGATCTACGGGGGCGCGCACGGGAGCGCGCGCGTGCACGGGGGGTGGCGGGCGGGCGCGTGCACGGGCGGGAGCGGGTGGGAACCGCTACACTACAGAAAAAAATTAAGTGAAAAGTAAAACTAAGTGTAATTATTACAAATGTAATCTAAGGGATCTGGAAGGGGTTGGGGGTTGGTCTTGGTGGGGGGGGGGGGGAAAGCTACACTACAGAAAAGGGCATTTTTTAAATCAAAAGGCACATTTTTTTACAAAACTGGGTACTGGCAGACAGCTGCCAGTACCCAAGATGGCGCCCATTAAGGCAGAGGGGAATGGTTAGAGAGCTGTTTGCTGGGAGATCAGTGAGGTTGGGGTCTAAGGGGGGATCCTACACATCAGCATATGTAAATATGCTTTTTTTTTTTTTTTTTTAAAAGGGCCAAATAACTTTTATTTTAGTACTGGCAGAGTTTCTGCCAGTACTTAAGATGGCGGGGACAATTGTGGGGTGGGGGAGGGAAGAGAGCTGTTTGGGAGGGATCAGGGGGTCTGATGTTTCAGGTGGGAGGCTGAGCTCTACACTAAAGCTAAAATTAACCCTGCAAGCTCCCTACAAGCTACATAATTAACCCCTTCACTGCTAGCCATAATACACGTGTGATGCGCAGCGGCATTTAGAGGCCTTCTAATTACCAAAAAGCAATGCCAAAGCCATATATGTCTGCTATTTCTGAACAAAGGGGATCCCAGAGAAGCATTTACAACCATTTGTGCCATAATTGCACAAGCTGTTTGTAAATAATTTCAGTGAGAAACCTAAAATTGAGAAAAAATTAACGTTTTTTTTTTAATTTGATCGCATTTGGCGGTGAAATGGTGGCATGAAATATACCAAAATTGGCCTAGATCAATACTTGGGGTTGTCTACTACACTACACTAAAGCTAAAACTACCCCAAAAAGCTCCCTACATGCTCCCTAATTAACCCCTTCACTGCTGGGCATAATACACGTGTGGTGCGCAGTGGCATTTAGCGGCCTTCTAATTACCAAAAAGCAACGCCAAAGTCATATATGTCTGCTATTTCTGAACAAAGGGGATCCCAGAGAAGAATTTACAACCATTTATGCCATAATTGCACAAGCTGTTTGTAAATAATTTAAGTTAGAAACCAAAAGTTTGTGAAAAAAATTGTGAAAAGTGAACGATTTTTTGTATTTGATTGCATTTGGCGGTGAAATGGTGGCATGAAATATACCAAAATGGGCCTAGATCAATACTTTGGGTTGTCTACTAAAAAAAAATATATACATGTCAATGGCTATTCAGAGATTCCTGAAAGATATCAGGGTTCTAATGTAACTGTCGCTAATTTTGAAAAGAAATGGTTTGGAAATAGCAAAGTGCTACTTGTATTTATGGCCCTATAGTTTACAAAAAAAGTAAAAAACATGTAAACATTGGGTATTTCTAAACTCAGGACAAAATTTAGAAACTATTTAGCATGGGTGTTTTTTGGTGGTTGTAGATGTGTAACAGATTTTGGGGGTCAAAGTTAGAAAAAGTGTGTTTTTTTCCATTTTTTCCTCATATTTTATAATTTTTTTTATAGTAAATTATAAGATATGATGAAAATAATGGTATCTTTAGAAATTCCATTTAATGGCGAGAAAAACGGTATATAATATGTGTGGGTACAGTAAATGAGTAAGAGGAAAATTACAGCTAAACACAAACACCTCAAAAATGTAAAAATAGCCTTGGTCCCAAACGGACAGAAAATGGAAAAGTGCTGTGGTCATTAAGGGGTTAATAACTATTCTAACTAGCTAAAATAAATATAAAGTTACCTATAAAATAAATATAAATCCTAAGATAGCTACAATGTAATTATTAATTACATTGTAGCTATCTTAGGGTTTATTTTACAGGTAAGTATTTAGTTTTAAATAGGAATAATTTATTAAAGTATAGTGTAGTGTTAGGTGTAATTGTAACTTAGGTTAGTTTTTAGTTTACAGGTACATTTCTCTTTATTTTAGCTAGGTAAGCTATTAAATAGTTAATAACTATTTAATAGCTATTGTACCTAGTTAAAATAAATTGAAAGGTACCTGTAAAATAAAAATAAATCCTAAGATAGCTACAATATAATTATTATTTATATTGTAGTTATATTATAGTTTATTTTAAAGGTAAGTACTTAGTTTTATATAGGATTAATTTAGTTCATAATAGAAATATTATTTAGATTTATTTAATTAATATTTAAGTTAGGGGGGTGTTAGGGTTAGTGTTAGACTTAGGTTTAGGGGTTAATAAATTTATTACAGTGGCGGCGGTGTAGTGGGGGGCAGGATAGGGGTTAATAAATGTATTATAGGTGGCAACGGTGTAGGGGGGCAGACTAGGGGTTAATAAATTTAATATAGGTTGCGGTGGGCTCCGGGAGCTGCGGTTTAGGGGTTAATATGTATAGAGTAGCTTGCGGTGGGCTCTGGGAGCGGCGGTTTAGGGGTTAATCATTTTATTTAGTTGCGGCGGTGTAGGGGGGACAGATTAGAGGTGTTTAGACTCGGGGTACATGTTAGGGTGTTAGGTGTAGACAGCTCCCATAGGAATGAATGGGATGTCTGTCAGCAGCGAACTTGTACTTTCACTATGGTCAGACTCCCATTGATTCCTATGGGATCCGCCGCCTCCAGGGCGGCGGATTTAAAACCAGGTACGCTGGGCCGTAAAAGTGCCGAGCGTACCTGCTAGTTTTTTGATAACTAGCAAAAGTAGTCAGATTGTGCCGCACTTGTGTGCGGAACATCTGGAGTGACGTAAGAATCGATCTGTGTCGGACTGAGTCCGGCGGATCGAAGTTTACGTCACAAAATTCTACTTTTGCCGGTCTCTAGCCTTTGATAACTAAGGCGAATCAGCCTCGCCACAAATACGCTGTGGAATTCCAGCGTATTTGAGGTTGACGGCTTGATAACTACCCCGCTTAGTCACGTGTAACTTGTGAATTTGGTGTATCTGGTTTTCTGGTAAGGTGCTGTTCCTGGCTGTAATGTTTGGTTCCAGACACTATTTTGGTAGTTAAAGGGTTAATTAAATATTACATCACAAAGATTATTGTTCCTAAAACTGTTCTCAAGAGTCTCTAACACATCCCATTGTATTTTCAATCAATTTCCTTTATAAAAGGCCTGTTCCGGCCTGTTCCGTTCTGGCTTTTACACCATTCCGTGTTCTGCGGGACCCGAGTGGCACTTCTTCTGTGTGTTAAACTCCTTTGTGGGGTTTAAACATACAGTATTGTAGGAGTGATAGTCTTAAAATTACTAACTTTTTTACTATTATGCCTCTTTAAGGGTAGGTGAATGTAAGGGTGGGCAAAAATCTAGTGGGTTCGCATAATAGTGGGAGAGTGCTTTTTTGTTGAAGCTGATGATACCCTACCAACTACCACACCAGAATACTCTACCACAAAAGAAATCTAATTCATGGTAGAAGACTCAGTAATCACTTCCTCAACCAAGATCTGTTGTCTTAGGCTCACAATTGACTTTGCCCTTTTATCTCCGACATCCAATCACTTGCCAAACTGCTGTTTTAAACTAACATCTCTATAATTTGCCAAAGTCTTTCAACTCACTTTCAACATTAGTCGCATATATGTGCCAGTCTTTACACTGGCTCTCTATATATTAATATTATTATTCCCCTTAATGTTTTCCCAGTAAGAGAGAGAGAGATGTAAAGGAGTAATTTCTCATACATTTAAAGGGTAATTATTTGGAAAAATGACATGCGGTATTTAGAGTCGTGTCTGAACTGAGCGTTAGAAATCTAACAACAAAACTCCAGCTGCAGAAAAAAGTCAGTAGTTAAGAGCTTTCTGGGCTAACGCCGGTTCATAAAGCTCTTAACTACTGTGCTCTAAAGTACACTAACACCCATAAACTACCTATGTACCCCTAAACCGAGGTCCCCCCACATCGCCGCCACTCGATTACATTTTTTTAACCCCTAATCTGCCGACCGCCACCTACGTTATCCTTATGTACCCCTAAACTGCTGCCCCTAACACCGCCGACCCCTATATTATATTTATTAACCCCTAACCTGCCCCCCACAACGTCGCCGCCAGCTACCTACAATAATTAACCCCTAATCTGCCGACCGCAAAGAGCCGCCACCTACGTTATCCTTATGTACCCCTAATCTGCTGCCCCTAACACCGCTGACCCCTATATTATATTTATTAACCCCTAATCTGCCCCCCTCAACGTCGCCTCCACCTGCCTACACTTATTAACCCCTAATCTTCCGACCGAATCTCGCCGCTTCTGTAATAAATGGATTAACCCCTAAAGCTAAGTCTAATCCTAGCACTAACACACCCCTAAATTAAATATAATTTTTATCTAACTAAATAAATTATTTCTTATTAAATAAATTATTCCTATTTAAAGCTAAATACTTACCTGTAAAATAAACCCTAATATAGCTACAATATAAATTATAATTATATTATAGCTATTTTAGGATTAATATTTATTTTACAGGCAACTTTGTATTTATTTTAACCAGGTACAATAGCTATTAAATAGTTAAGAACTATTTAATAGTTACCTAGTTAAAATAATTACAAAATTACCTGTAAAATAAATCCTAACCTAAGTTACAATTAAACCTAACACTACACTATCAATAAATTAATTAAATAAAATACCTACAATTACCTACAATTAAACCTAACACTACACTATCAATAAATTAATTAAATACAATTCCTACAAATAAATACAATGAAATAAACTAACTCAAGTACAAAAAATAAAAAAGAACTAAGTTACAAAAAATAAAAAAATATTTACAAACATTAGAAAAATATTACAACAATTTTAAACTAATTACACCTACTCTAAGCCCCCTAATAAAATAACAAAGCCCCCCAAAATAAAAAAATGCCCTACCCTATTCTAAATTAAAAAAGTTCAAAGCTCTTTTACCTTACCAGCCCTGAACAGGGCCCTTTGCGGGGCATGCCCCAAAGAATTCAGCTCTTTTGCCTGTAAAAAAAACACATACAATACCCCCCCCAACATTACCACCCACATACCCCTAATCTAACCCAAACCCCCCTTAAATAAACCTAACACTAAGCCCCTGAAGATCTTCCTACCTTATCTTCACCATACCAGGTTCACCGATCGGTCCTCGGAAGTCTTGATCCAAGCCTCGGAAGTGTTGATCCAAGCCCAAGCGGGGGGCTGAAGAGTGACGTCCATCCTCGGGCTGAAGTCTGGATCAAAGCGGCGACTGAAGAAATCCATCATCGGGCTGAAGTCGGAAGTAATCATCGGGATGAAGTCTTCTATCAAGCAGCATCTTCAATCTTCTTTCTTCTGGAGCCATCATCTTCCAGCCGACACGGAACATCCTCTTCTCCCGACGCCTACTCGCCGAATGACGGTTCCTTTAAATGACGTCATCCAAGATGGCGTCCGTCGAATTCCAATTGGCTGATAGGAATTAAGGTAGGAAAATTCTGATTGGCTGATGGAATCAGCCAATCAGATTGAAGTTCAATCCGATTGGCTGATCCGATCAGCCAATCAGATTGAGCTCGCATTCTATTGGCTGTTCCGATCAGCCAATAGAATGCAAGCTCAATCTGATTGGCTGATTCCATCAGCAAATCAGAATTTTCCTACTTTAATTCCGATTGGCTGATAGAATCCTATCAGCCAATCGGAATTCGACGGACGCCATCTTGGATGACGTCATTTAAAGGAACCGTCATTCAGTGAGTAGGCGTCGGGAGAAGAGGATGTTCCGCGTCGGCTGGAAGATGATGGCTCCGGAAGAAAGAAGATTGAAGATGCTGCTTGATAGAAGACTTCATCCCGATGATGGACTTCCGACTTCAGCCCGATGATGGATTTCTTCAGTCGCCGCTTGGATCCAGACTTCAGCCCGAGGATGGACGTCACTCTTCAGCCCCCTGCTTGGGCTTGGATCAACACTTCCGAGGCTTGGATCAAGACTTCCGAGGACCAATCGGTGAACCTGGTATGGTGAAGATAAGGTAGGAAGATCTTCAGGGGCTTAGTGTTAGGTTTATTTAAGGGGGATTTGGGTTAGATTAGGGGTATGTGGGTGGTGGGTTGTAATGTTGGGGGGGGTATTGTATGTGTTTTTTTTACAGGCAAAAGAGCTGAATTCTTTGGGGCATGCCCCGCAAAGGGCCCTGTTCAGGGCTGGTAAGGTAAAAGAGCTTTGAACTTTTTAAATTTAGAATAGGGTAGGGCATTTTTTATTTTGGGGGGCTTTGTTATTTTATTAGGGGGCTTAGAGTAGGTGTAATTAGTTTAAAATTGTTGTAATATTTTTCTGATGTTTGTAAATATTTTTTTATTTTTTGTAACTTAGTTCTTTTTTATTTTTTGTACTTTAGTTAGTTTATTTAATTGTATTTATTTGTAGGTATTGTATTTAATTAATGTATTGATAGTGTAGTGTTAGGTTTAATTGTAGATAATTGTAGGTATTTTATTTAATTTATTTATTGATAGTGTAGTGTTAGGTTTAATTGTAACTTAGGTTAGGATTTATTTTACAGGTAATTTTGTAATTATTTTAACTATTTTAGCTATTAAATAGTTCTTAACTATTTAATAGCTATTGTACCTGGTTAAAATAAATACAAAGTTGCCTGTAAAATAAATATTAATCCTAAAATAGCTACAATATAATTATAATTTATATTGTAGCTATATTAGGATTTATTTTACAGGTAAGTATTTAGCTTTAGATAGGAATAATTTTTTTAATAAGAGTTAATTTATTTCATTAGATTTAAATTATATTTAACTTAGGGGGGTGTTAGTGTTAGGGTTAGACTTAGCTTTAGGGGTTAATACATTTATTAGAATAGCGGTGAGCTCCAGTCGGCAGATTAGGGGTTAATGTTTGAAGTTAGGTGTCGGTGATGTTAGGGAGGGCAGATTAGGGGTTAATACTATTTATTATAGGGTTATTGAGGCGGGAGTGAGGCGGATTAGGGGTTAATAACTTTATTATAATAGCGGTACGGTCCGCTCGGCAGATTAGGGGTTAATAAGTGTAGGCAGGTGGAGGCAACATTGTGGGGGGCAGATTAGGGGTTAATAAATATAATATAGGGGTCGGCGGTGTTAGGGGCAGCAGATTAGGGGTACATAGGGATAATGTAAGTAGCGGCGGTTTACGGAGCGGCAGATTAGGGGTTAAAAAAAATATGCAGGTGTCAGCGATAGCGGGGCGGCAGAATAGGGGTTAATAAGTGTAAGGTTAGGGATGTTTAGACTCGGGGTACATGTTAGAGTGTTAGGTGCAGACGTAGGAAGTGTTTCCCCATAGAAAACAATGGGCTGCGTTAGGAGCTGAACGCGGCTTTTTTGCAGGTGTTAGTTTTTTTTTCAGCTCAAACAGCCCCATTGTTTTCTATGGGGGAATCGTGCACGAGCACGTTTTTGAAGCTGGCCGCGTCCGTAAGCACCGCTGGTATCGAAAGTTGAAGTTGCAGTAAATATGCTCTACGCTCCTTTTTTGGAGCCTAACGCAGCCATTCTGTGAACTCTCAATACCAGAGGTATTTAAAAGGTGCGGCCAGAAAAATGCACGCGTAGCTAATGCACCCCTTTGGCCGCAGAACTCTAAATCTAGTTCGTGATTTGCACACATTTTTTAAACATTTGATTAGCTAAATTGCTTCAGTCTATTGTTATTCTTATTCTAAAATCATATCTAGGTCAGCTTAGGTTAAGCAATGCATTACTAGTATTAACCGGTTGATTTTTTATGGCAGAAAATTGCCTATTTTCATAGGTTCAACTCATGTGTTCAGATAACAGTAGTGCATAGTTGCTCCTTTATAAAAAGATTATAACACAATGAAGCAAAATAGTCTAAAATAAGTCTATTCGAAATATTTTTAAAATCACAGGCTGGATTTTATTTAAAAATTAATCCAATTACACATTTTGAGCTTCATGTCCCTTTAAGAGAGGATAATTAAAGAATCTTGATGATATCCTTAAATTACATATTTGATTGTAATTGCATGCTCCATCCCATTCATTACATCAACACATGGACTCGACAATTCATTAACAGCGACATTGTCAAATAAAGATATTTAAATATTAAAGGGACACTGACCACAAATTATTTATGTTGTCATTCAGATAGAGCATGCAATATTAATCAACTTTATAATTTACTCCTATAATCATATTTTCGTTATTCTCTTGGTATCTTTATTTGAAAAGCAAGAATGTAAGTTTAGCTGCAGGTCCATTTTTGGGGACCAACCTGGGTTATTCTTGCTGATTGGTGGATACTTTCAACGACCAATATTTAATGAACAAAAAAATTGCTTAGCTGCCTTAAAAAAACAAAAAAGAAAACAAAGACAAATTTATAATAGGAGTAAATGTAAAATTAGGATAAAATTGAATTTTAAATTTAAATCAATGATTTTAAGAATTGAGGTCAGTGTCCCTTTAATAATCAATATATTCATTCATCCTTACATTGTTTGGATGAAACAATATTGATATATAAATCACATATTCACTTTTGGACTTACTTTATAGATATAAGCATACTCTAACAGCACCATGATTACATATTTTGAATAATAACTTCTGTTTTGCATTGTGATCAATATGTGTTGTGTCCTAAACAAGATTACTGTACATTGCACAAATGGATAGATGTGACACATGGCTTTGGTTCGATTTGTCACCAGTTGTTATTCAAAATGTTGTTTGTGTGTATTCTTTTAAAAACATTGATCAATGGGTATATTTAGATATGCAATAGAATCATATGAGATGAATTGTCTGTCTAATATAGTCAGAAATTAAACATATGTTAAAGACATCTTTTTCTTCAGAATCACCTTGATTCACTCATGCATTTATTCTTCAGATTAGTGCTCTATTCTTCACATTTCTAAGTATATTATTCTAAAAAATCGATACTGATGTGATTTAGGGATGTCCAAACTGTGTTCACTAATATATATCTATATCATTCATAGATATAGTTGTTGTGACAAGCCCAGAGGGATCCAGCACCGATGCTGAGCTGCCTTTGCAGGCTTCTGGTAAGTCCATTGACTCATTCATATATCATTGAAGGTGTATTTGTAATCAATATTATGATCATGATTCTGATGAAGCATTATATTTGACTAAAACATATAATTTACTCCTCTGATTATATATCTATTTTATTTTAATATTGAAAGATTAAGATCTCAAAGATTCTTAGTCTAGACCTTTGTTCTTCAGAAGATGGATAGCATACGTTTGTTTTGATTATACATTTTGACAACAATCAAGTGATACACACATGAAAACTCTTAAATGTTCCATGTACTCTGCTTTTGTAATTTTTTTTAAAAATACAGACACTAAAATGAAATTATTACTCATTGAAAATAACAAATCTAATGTCATTTGTATGCTCCATCAAAATGATGTAAATCATAACTTTGGCTCAGTATATCTTTAATGCAACATTGATGTGTGTCTTTGAGCAACAGTAACATATGTTATAATATCTGATCTTAACGTGTACACAACATGTTATGTTTTACAGAGATTGATGTAACATGTGGGACGGAGGAGGAAGAGGCTCCCTTGGAGTCTGATGGTATGTGAAATATATCTAACATGTATCCAACATGTATTATATTTTGTAAACATTCTCAGGAAGAAAATCAAAGTCTACAGCTTTGACACTTTAAAAAGTATTATTCCTTTTCTTTTAGAATACACTACTGCCCCCTTTCTATATCATGCAGCATGAACATATGCTTGTATTATTATTTCATTTTTGTATGATTTGTAATTAATGACATCATGATGTCACATGCATATTCCATGCCAAACCAGAATAATCATTTTCTTATTGTACAGACAGTCATTGCTATTCATCTGAGTGCCGATATGCATACCATATCCTTATGTCATCATTGTTTATAAATTCAAAACCACTTCTAAGTATATATAAAACATAATCATGTTGAAATTTCTTGATTTGATTTCATGATGTATGAGATGTTAATATATTTTTATTATATATTTCAGATGGAACCTCCACTCCCCAGGTAGAAGCCCCTCCCCAGGCCCCTGCCCAGGCCCCTCCCCAGGTAGAAGCCACTCCCCAGGCCCCTCCCCAGGTAGAAGCCCCTCCACAGGCCCAAGCCCCTCCCCAGGCCCCTCCCCAGACAGAAGACCCTCCCGGCCCTTCCCATTCCTCCTATCCTGTCCCTCCAAAAACACGCCCCTTTGGCCCCCTTCGCCGCTCTTTGGCCCCGTATTTTAGCCCATACAGCTCACCCACCTGCCCAGTCCCCAACTCACCAGGCCCCTGACTCCCCAGCTGTATGGGCTACCCCAGAGCGGCAGCCCATCCCTCCCCAGCCCAATCCCATCTCTCCCCCCTGTACCAACCTTCATTGTCCTGGGTGTCGGATTGTCCTTCCCAGGCACAGCTATAAGTATCATTCTAAATCTACATTATAAGATATTTAAAGAGACTCTGAACCCAATTTTTTTCTTTTGTGATTCAAATAGAGCATGCAATGTTAATCAACTTTATAATTTACTCCTCATCAAGTTTTCTTCGTTCTCTTGCTATCTTTATTTTTAAAAAGAAAGGCATCAAATTTTTACAAATATTCTGAACTCTGGACAGAACTTTTTTATTGGTGGATAAATTTATCCACCAATCAGCAGGGACAACCAAGGTTGATCAACAAAAATGGGCCGGCATATAAACTTACATTCTTGCATTTCAAATAAAGATACCAAGAGAATTAATTAAATTTGATAATAGGAGTAAATTATAAAGTTGAATAAAATGTCATTCTCTATCTGAATCATGAAAGAAAATATTTGGGTTCAGTGTCCCTATCATATCACTCCATAAACCAATCACCACTACTTGGATAGAACAATCGAAAAATATTTTTTCATACCTTATCTCTTCTATAACCCAGTGGGAGTGTAATTTCTTCTGC
Source organism: Bombina bombina (assembly GCF_027579735.1). NCBI lineage: Eukaryota > Metazoa > Chordata > Amphibia > Anura > Bombinatoridae > Bombina > Bombina bombina. The sequence continues at coordinate 853,963,604 of NC_069499.1, read as the reverse complement.
TTGCTGTGTTTACACAGCTTGGCCTCAAGGCCAAAAGGTTTAAGGATAGGTGTGGATACCACAGGATAAATAAACTATTTAAATTGCCAATGTAAGGACAATGGAAATCCTTTTAAAAAATGTAATACACTCAAGCTGGAAAAGTGGCTCATTGTAAACCAATTAAAGGGGAGAACATGTTTGAGTAAACTGTCCCTTTAATGGTTTATGTCTGAAGAACATATTTCATGTGTAAATAATCAATATCGAATATTTAATTTTAAGAATGATTTGTCTTTATTATTACAATGTATCTTTGGTCAATTTTTATTATGTTGTGTAATTATCATTAATATATTTAATTTTTTTATTTTAGGTTGTGACTCAGCCTGGCTGATGCTAGAAGCTCTAGCACATATAGAGCAGGCCGTGCTGAGGAACACGCTGTTCCTGGGAAGGATGCAGGACACCATGCATGCCCAGCTACAGGTTCAGCGCTCGACTCTACAACGTATGATGCATGTAGAGTCAATGCTTGAATCTGGAGCTGGACATGCACAGGACGATGAAGGCGATGACCAATAAGTGGAGGATCTGGAGATGCTCCAAGGGCACAGATATGAATCTTCCGTCTCCATGTTACTGTTTTTGCTTTTCTTGTTGCCATTTGGCCTTTTTTGTTGTTTGTTGTGCCTGTTGCACTCTTTTACCTTAGATAGGGTAATTTGAACAATCTAACTCACTCCAGATGTAGCCTCCTTCACTAGTGTAGTCTTCTCACAAGTGACTACACCTAAAGTTTTTGAAAAAAATAAATTATAGTGGGGTAAGAAGGGGCGCTGAACCGCAATCTTGAAATGTATATAACTTAAGACCTTTGCATTAATTTATATTTAGTTGAGGTAGAGAATACCAATATTAAATCTTATATGAGGTGTGATGGTAAAATAAAATAAAACAATATAATTTAATAATCTTCTATCTTTTAGTTGGGGTAAAGAATACCAATAATAAGTTCAAGGTGTGATGATAAAATAAATTAGTTTAATAATCTTCTATCTTTTCAGTGGTAATATAATGTGTACTGCGTAGAAAGCTACTTAGTGAAAGTGTTAATCTTTTAGTTAGGGTAGATAATACCAATAATATGAGGTTCAGGTATGATGATAAAATTAAATAGTATAATAATCCTCTATCTTTTCAGTGATAATATAATGTGTGCTGTGTGGAAAGCTGCTTAGTGAAAGTGTTAATGAAAGTTAAAACATGCTCTTTTCTCCTTGTTTGTGTAAGGTAAAAAAAAAAAGAAAAAAATTAATTAGTGAGAGTAAATAGGTGTGAAATTAGTGTTAGAGCAGTAAGTTTAAAGTGACTCTATGTCACCAAGTAGATCTATTGGGGGGTAGTTATCAAGCCGTCAACCTCAAATACGCTGGAATTCCGCAGCGTATTTGTGGCGAGGCTGATTCGCCTTAGTAATCAAAGGCTAGAGACCGGCAAAAGTAGAATTTTGTGACGTAAACTTCGATCCGCCGGACTCAGTCCGACACAGATCGATTCTTACGTCACTCCAGATGTTCCGCACACAAGTGCGGCACAATCTGACTACTTTTGCTAGTTATCAAAAAACTAGCAGGTACGCTCGGCACTTTTACGGCCCAGCGTACCTGGTTTTCAATCCGCCGCCCTGGAGGCTGCAGATCCCATAGGGATCAATGGGAGTCTGACCATAGCGAAAGTACAAGTTCGCTGCTGACAGAAATCCCATTGATTCCTATGGGAGATGTCTACACCTAACACCCTAACATGTACCCCGAGTCTAAACACCTCTAATCTGTCCCCCCTACACCGCCGCAACTAAATAAATGTAATACCCCCTAAACCGCCGCTCCCGGAGCCCACCGCAAGCTACTCTATACATATTAACCCCTAAACCGCCGCTCCCGGAGCCCACCGCAACCTATATTAAATTTATTAACCCCTAATCTGCCCCCCCTACACCGTCGCCACCTATAATACATTTATTAACCCCTATCCTGCCCCCCACTACACCGCTGCCACTGTAATAAATTTATTAACCCCTAAACCTAAGTCTAACACTAACCCTAACACCCCCCTAACTTAAATATTAATTAAATAAATCTAAATAATATTTCTATTATGAACTAAATTAATCCTATTTAAAACTAAATACTTACCTTTAAAATAAACTATAATATAGCTACAATATAAATAATAATTATATTGTAGCTATCTAAGGATTTATTTTTAGTTTACAGGTACCTTTCAATTTATTTTAACTAGGTACAATAGCTATTAAATAGTTATTAACTATTTAATAGCTTACCTAGCTAAAATAAAGAAAATTGTACCTGTAAACTAAAAACTAACCTAAGTTACAATTACACCTAACACTACACTATACTTTAATAAATTATTCCTTTTTAAAACTAAATACTCACCTGTAAAATAAACCCTAAGATAGCTACAATGTAATTAATAATTACATTGTAGCTATCTAATGGCTAGATTTAGAGTTTTGTCGGTAACGACCCGCAAAGCTAACGCTGGCTTTTTTCTGGCCGCACCTTTTAAATAACTCTGGTATTGAGAGTCCACAGAATGGCTGCGTTAGGCTCCAAGAAAGGAGCGTAGAGCATATTTAACGCAACTTCAACTCTCGATACCAGAGTTGCTTACGCACGCGGCCAGCTTCAAAAACGTGCTCGTGCACGATTCCCCCATAGAAAACAATGGGGCTGTTTGAGCTGAAAAAAAACCTAACACCTGCAAAAAAGCTGCGTTCAGCTCCTAACGCAGCCCCATTGTTTGCTATGGGGAAACACTTCCTACGTCTGCACCTAACACTCTAACATGTACCCCGAGTCTAAACACCCTTAACCTTACACTTATTAACCCCTAATCTGCCGCCCCCCGCTATCGCTGACCCCTGCATATTATTTTTAACCCCTAATCTGCCGCTCCGTACACCCCCGCCACCTACATTATCCCTATGTACCCCTAATCTGCTGCCCTAACATCGCCGACCCCTATATTATATTTATTAACCCCTAATCTGCTGCCCCCAAGGTCGCCTCCACCTAACTACACTTATTAACCCCTAATCTATCGACCGGACCTGAGCGCTACTATAATAAATGTATTAACCCCTAATCCGCCTCACTCCCGCCTCAATAACCCTATAATAAATAGTATTAACCCCTAATCTGCCCTCCCTAACATTGCCGACACCTAACTTCAAGTATTAACCCCTAATCTGCCGACAGGAGCTCACCGCTATTCTAATAAATGTATTAACCCCTAAAGCTAAGTCTAACCCTAACACTAACACCCCCCTAAGTTAAATATAATTTAAATCTAACGAAATAAATTAACTCTTATTAAATAAATTATTCCTATTTAAAGCTAAATACTTACCTGAAAAATAAATCCTAATATAGATACAATATAAATTATAATTATATTATAGCTATTTTAGGATTTATATTTATTTTACAGGTAACTTTGTATTTATTTTAACCAGGTACAATAGCTATTAAATAGTTAAGAACTATTTAATAGCTAAAATAGTTAAAATAATTACAAAATTACCTGTAAAATAAATCCTAACCTAAGTTACAATTAAACCTAACACTACACTATCAATAAATTAATTAAAATACCTACAATTATCTACAATTAAACCTAACACTACACTATCAATAAATAAATTAAATACAATTCCTACAAATAAATACAATTAAATAAACTAACTAAAGTACAAAAAATAAAAAAGAACTAAGTTACAAAAAATAAAAAAATATTTACAAAAATTAGAAAAAAATTACAACAATTTTAAACTAATTACACCTACTCTAAGCCCCCTAATAAAATAACAAAGACCCCCAAAATAAAAAAATGCCCTACCCTATTCTAAATTACAAAAGTTCAAAGCTCTTTTACCTTACCAGCCCTGAACAGGGCCCTTTGCGGGGCATGCCCAAAGAATTCAGCTCTTTTGCCTGTAAAAAAAACACATACAATACCCCCCCAACATTACAACCCACCACCCACATACCCCTAATCTAACCCAAACCCCCCTTAAATAAACCTAACACTAAGCCCTGAAGATCTTCCTACCTTATCTTCACCATACCAGGTTCACCGATCGATCCAGAAGAGCTCCTCCGATGTCGTGATCCAAGCCCAAGCGGGGGGCTGAAGAGGTCCATGATCCGGCTGAAGTCTTCATCCAAGCGGGAGCTGAAGAGGTCCATGATCCGGCTGAAGTCTTCATCCAAGCGGGAGCTGAAGAGGTCCGTGATGAGGCTGAAGTCTTCTATCAACGGCATCTTCAATCTTCTTTCTTCAGGATCCGTGTTCATCCCGCCGACGCGGAACATCCATCTTCACTGACGACTTCCCGACGAATGACGGTTCCTTTAAGGGACGTCATCCAAGATGGCGTCCCTCGAATTCCGATTGGCTGATAGGATTCTATCAGCCAATCGGAATTAAGGTAGGAAAATTCTGATTGGCTGATGGAATCAGCCAATCAGATTGAGCTCGCATTCTATTGGCTGTTCCGATCAGCCAATAGAATGCGAGCTCAATCTGATTGGCTGATCGGATCAGCCAATCGGATTGAACTTGATTCTGATTGGCTGATTCCAAAAGCCAATCAGAATATTCCTACCTTAATTCCGATTGGCTGATAGAATCCTATCAGCCAATCGGAATTCGAGGGACGCCATCTTGGATGACGTCCCTTAAAGGAACCGTCATTTTTCAGTTGGACGTCGTCGGAAGAAGATTGATCCGCGCTGGAGGTCTTCACGATGGAGCCGGTCCTCATCGGATGAAGATAGAAGATGCCGCTTGGATCAAGATGGTTGCCGGTCTGGATCGCCTCTTCTTCCCGGATAGGATGAAGATTTTGGAGCCTCTTCTGGACCTCTTCAGCCGTCGGATGATGGATGTCTAGCCCCCGCTTGGGTTGGATGAAGATTTTGGAGCCAGGACCGATCGGTGTGATACCTGGTGAGGTGAAGACAAGGTAGGGAGATCTTCAGGGGCTTAGTGTTAGGTTTATTTAAGGGGGGTTTGGGTTAGATTAGTGGTATGTGGGTGGTGGGTTGTAATGTTGGGGGGGTATTGTATGTGTTTTTTTACAGGCAAAAGAGCTGAATTCTTTGGGGCATGCCCCGCAAAGGGCCCTGTTCAGGGCTGGTAAGGTAAAAGAGCTTTGAACTTTTGTAATTTAGAATAGGGTAGGGCATTTTTTTATTTTGGGGGTCTTTGTTATTTTATTAGGGGGCTTAGAGTAGGTGTAATTAGTTTAAAATTGTTGTAATTTTTTTCTAATGTTTGTAAATATTTTTTTATTTTTTGTAACTTAGTTCTTTTTTATTTTTTGTACTTTAGTTAGTTTATTTAATTGTATTTATTTGTAGGAATTGAATTTAATTTATTTATTGATAGTGTAGTGTTAGGTTTAATTGTAGATAATTGTAGGTATTTTATTTAATTAATTTATTGATAGTGTAGTGTTAGGTTTAATTGTAACTTAGGTTAGGATTTATTTTACAGGTAATTTTGTAATTATTTTAACTATTTTAGCTATTAAATAGTTCTTAACTATTTAATAGCTATTGTACCTGGTTAAAATAAATACAAAGTTACCTGTAAAATAAATATAAATCCTAAAATAGCTATAATATAATTATAATTTATATTGTAGCTATATTAGGATTTATTTTACAGGTAAGTATTTAGCTTTAAATAGGAATAATTTATTTAATAAGAGTTAGGGTTAGACTTAGCTTTAGGGGTTAATACATTTATTAGAATAGCGGTGAGCTCCAGTCGGCAGATTAGGGGTTAATACTTGAAGTTAGGTGTCGGCGATGTTAGGGAGGGCAGATTAGGGGTTAATACTATTTATTATAGGGTTATTGAGGCGGGAGTGAAGCGGATTAGGGGTTAATAACTTTATTATAGTAGCGGTGCGGTCCGCTCGGCAGATTAGGGGTTAATAAGTGTAGGCAGGTGGAGGCGACGTTGAGGGGGGCAGATTAGGGGTTAATAAATATAATATAGGGGTCGGCGGTGTTAGGGGCAGCAGATTAGGGGTACATAAGGATAACGTAGGTGGCGGCTCTTTGCGGTCGGCAGATTAGGGTTTAATTAGTGTAGGCAGGTGGAGGCTACGTTGAGGGGGGCAGGTTAGGGGTTTATAAATATAATATAGGGGTCGGCGGTGTTAGGGGCAGCAGATTAGGGGTACATAAGGATAACATAGGTGGCGGTCGGCAGATTAGGGGTTAAAAAAATGTAATCGAGTGGCGGCGATGTGGGGGGACCTCGGTTTAGGGGTACATAGGTAGTTTATGGGTGTTAGTGTACTTTAGAGCACAGTAGTTAAGAGCTTTATGAACCGGTGTTAGCCCAGAAAGCTCTTAACTACTGACTTTTTTCTGCGGCTGGAGTTTTGTCGTTAGATTTCTAACACTCAGTTCAGACACGACTCTAAATACCGGAGTTAGAAAGATCCCATTGAAAAGATAGGATACGCAATTGACGTAAGGGGATCTGCGGTATGGAAAAGTCGCGGCTGAAAAGTGAGCGTTAGACCCTTTCCTGACTGACTCCAAAAACCGGCGGTAGCCTAAAACCAGCGTTAGGAGCCTCTAACGCTGGTTTTCACGGCTACCGCCAAACTCTAAATCTAGGCCTTAGGATTTATATTTATTTTACAGGTAACTTTATATTTATTTTAGCTAGTTAGAATAGTTATTAAATAGTTATTAACTATTTAATAATTACCTAGCTAAAAGAAATACAAAATCACCTGTAAAATAAATCCTAACCTTTACAATTAAACCTAACACTACACTATCATTAAATAAATTAAATAAATTACCTACAAATAACTACAATTAAATACAATTACATAAACTAACTAAAGTACAAAAAATAAAAAAGCTAAGTTACAAAAAATAAAAAAAATAAGTTACAAACATTTAAAAATATATTACAACAATTTTAAGCTACTTACACCTAATCTAAGCCCCCTAATAAAATAACAAACCCCCCCAAAATAAAAAAATGCCCTACCCTATTCTACATTAAAAAAGTTCAAAGCTCTTTTACCTTACCAGCCCTTAAAAGGGCCTTTTGTGGGGGCATGCCCCAAAGAATTCAGCTCTTTTGCCTGTAAAAGAAAAATACAACCCCCCCCAACATTAAAACCCACCACCCACATACCCCTAATCTAACCCAAACCCCCCTTAAAATAACCTAACACTAATCCCCTGAAGATCATCCTACCTTTAGTCGTCTTCACTCAGCCGAGCCACCGATGGAACTGAAGAGGAGACCCGGACCGGAAGAAGTGATCCTCCAAGCGGCGCTGAAGAAATCTTCCATCCGATGAAGTAATCCTCCAAGCGGCGCTGAAAAAGTCTTCCATCCGGGCGATGTCATCTTCCAAGAGGCACTGAAGAAGTGTTCTATCCGGGCGATGTCATCTTCCAAGCCGGGTCTTGAATCTTCATCCCGCCGACACGGAACATCCTTCTTTACCGACGGACTACCGACGAATGAAGGCTCCTTTAAGGGACGTCATCCAAGATGGCGTCCCTTCAGTTCCGATTGGCTGATAGGATTCTATCAGCCAATCGGAATTAAGGTAGGAAAAATCTGATTGGCTGATTGAATCAGCCAATCAGATTCAAGTTCAATCCGATTGGCTGATCCAATCAGCCAATCAGATTGAGCTTGCATTCTATTGGCTGTTTCGATCAGGATAGGGGTTACTAGGTATAATGTAGGTGGCAGTGGTGTCCGGGAGCGGCGGTTTAGGGGTTAATACATTTATAAGACTTGCGGCGGGGTCTAGGAGCGGCGGTTTAGAGGTTAGTAACTTTATTTAGTTACGGGGGGCTCCGGGGGCGCTGGTATAGGGGGTAGAACAGTGTAGTTTAGTGTGAGTGCTTAGTGACAGGCTAGCAATAAAGCTGTCAAACAGCCGAAGAGCAGCGAGATCGGATGTGTGATAACTCTCACAGTCCGCTGCTCATCGCCCCGCGGCTTTTTGACAGCTTTATTTGATAACTTAGGCGAAATTTTTCAGGTCCGCGGCGGTGATGTGAGGCGAGCTTAGGCGGGCGTATTGGGCCGGCGAAGGCAGGAAAGTTGACACGTTGATAACTACCCCCCTTTGTGTATATAGTATAGCTTGAAAAAGGAATTGAAACGCGTTGCTCAGTTGAACTATATTAATATTGAACATTGGTCACTCTATGAATTTGAATTTATGAATTTGAATTTGAATTTTAACCCCTTAATGACCACAGCACTTTTCCATTTTCTGTCCGTTTGGGACCAAGGCTATTTTTACATTTTTGCGGTGTTTGTGTTTAGCTGTAATTTTCCTCTTACTCATTTACTGTACCCACACATATTATATACCATTTTTCTCGCCATTAAATGGACTTTCTAAAGATACCATTATTTTCATCATATCTTATAATTTACTATAAAAAAATTATAAAATATGAGGAAAAATTGAAAAAAAATACACTTTTTCTAACTTTGACCCCCAAAATCTATTACATATCTACAACCACCAAAAAACACCTATGCTAAATAGTTTCTAAATTTTGTCCTGAGTTTAGAAATATCCAATGTTTACATGTTCTTTGCTTTTTTTGCAAGTTATAGGGCCATAAATACAAATAGCACTTTGCTATTTCCAAACCATTATTTTTCAAAATTAGCGCTAGTTACATTAGAACACTAATATCTTTCAGGAATCTTTCTAAAGATACCATTATTTTCATCATATCTTATAATTTACTATAAAAAAATTATAAAATATGAGGAAAAATTGAAAAAAAATACACTTTTTCTAACTTTGACCCCCAAAATCTATTACATATCTACAACCACCAAAAAACACCTATGCTAAATAGTTTCTAAATTTTGTCCTGAGTTTAGAAATATCCAATGTTTACATGTTCTTTGCTTTTTTTGCAAGTTATAGGGCCATAAATACAAATAGCACTTTGCTATTTCCAAACCATTATTTTTCAAAATTAGCGCTAGTTACATTAGAACACTAATATCTTTCAGGAATCTTTCTAAAGATACCATTATTTTCATCATATCTTATAATTTACTATAAAAAAATTATAAAATATGAGGAAAAATTGAAAAAAAATACACTTTTTCTAACTTTGACCCCCAAAATCTATTACATATCTACAACCACCAAAAAACACCTATGCTAAATAGTTTCTAAATTTTGTCCTGAGTTTAGAAATATCCAATGTTTACATGTTCTTTGCTTTTTTTGCAAGTTATAGGGCCATAAATACAAATAGCACTTTGCTATTTCCAAACCATTATTTTTCAAAATTAGCGCTAGTTACATTAGAACACTAATATCTTTCAGGAATCTCTGAATATCCATTGACCTGTATATATTTTTTTTTAGTAGACAACCCAAAGTATTGATCTAGGCCCATTTTGGTATATTTCATGCCACCATTTCAGCGCCAAATGCGATCAAATAAAAAAAATTGTTCATTTTTTTACAAATTTTTTCACAAACTTTAGGTTTCTCACTGAAATTATTTACAAACAGCTTGTGAAATTATGGCACAAATGGTTGTAAATTCTTCTCTGGGATCCCCTTTGTTCATAAATAGCAGACTTATATGGCTTTGGTGTTGCTTTTTGGTAATTAGAAGGCCACTAAATGCCACTGCGCACCAAACGTGTATTATGCCCAGCAGTGAAGGGGTTAATTAGGGAGCATGTAGGGAGCTTTTTGGGGTGATTTTAACTTTAGTGTAGTGTAGTAGACAACCCCAAGTATTGATCTAGGCCCATTTTGGTATATTTCATGCCACCATTTCACCGCCAAATGCGATCAAATAAAAAAAAAACGTTAAATTTTTCACAATTTTAGGTTTCTCACTGAAATCATTTACAAACAGCTTGTGCAGTTATGGCACAAATGGTTGTAAATGCTTCTCTGGGATCCCCTTTGTTCAGAAATAGCAGACATATATGGCTTTGGCGTTGCTTTTTGGTATTTAGAAGGCCGCTAAATGCCGCTGCGCATCACACGTGTATTATGGCTAGCAGTGAAGGGGTTAATTAGGGAGCTTGTAGGGAGCTTGCAGGGTTAATATCACATTTAGTGTAGAGCTCAGCCTCCCACCTGAAACATCAGACCCCCTGATCCCTCCCAAACAGCTCTCTTCCCTCCCCCACCCCAGAATTGTCCCCGCCATCTTAAGTACTGGCAGAAAGTCTGCCAGTACTAAAATAAAAGCTATATTTGTTGTTTTTTACATATGCTGCTGTGTACTATCCCCCCCTTAGCCCCCAACCTCACTGATCCCCCCCAAACAGCACTATAACCCTCCCACTCTAACTTAATCTGTGCCATCTTGGGTACTGGCAGCTGTCTGCCAGTACCCATTTTAGAAGAAAACATGTTTTTTTTTTACATTTTTATTAAAATTTTCTGTAGTGTAGCTTCCCCCCATACAAAACCAACCCCCCACCCCTCCGCGATCTCTTTTTGTGCTTTTGCACAAACAAGATTTGGGCATTTTTTCATTTTATTCTTAACACTATTTTCCGTAGTGTAGCGGTTCCCACCCGCTCCCGCCCCGTGCACGCGCCCGCCCGCCAACCTCCGTGCACGTGCGCACCCGCGCGCGCCCCCTAACATCCCGCCTCCGATCCCGCCCCCCTTGATCTAACAGGACACACCGATGGCCACCCACCCGCCTCCCAAGTCGGCTCCCACCCACCAACGATACCGGCCATCGATGTCCGGCGCAGAGAGGGCCACAGAGTGGCTCTCTCTGCATCGGATGGCCATGTAAGGTTATTGTAGGATGCCTCCATATCGAGGCATCACTGCAATAACCGGAAAGCAGCTGGAAGCGAGCAGGATCGCTTCCAGCTGCTTTCCACACCGAGGACGTGCAGGGTACGTCCTCAGGCGTTAACTGCCTTTTTTTTGAGGACGTACCCTGCACGTCCTCGGTCATTAAGGGGTTAAAACAACTTTTTGCAGCTTTTTTGTAGTTTTTATCCACCTTTCACAGGTGTATCCTGTTTGGCGCCTTGATTTTTACATCACTCTGGGCTACTCTCTGTAGTGAGCTGGTGTTAAGGCTGTGAGAAGAGCCTGTGTGGATCCTATACACACTGGGACACCTGTGTTTGATGAGAATCGGGCGTGGCGCTGATCTTTCAGTACCTATGTGTAAGTACTGATATTTGTTTGTTGTATAAACTATATACACCAATTTCAAGTGGACGCTTCTGTCTCCCACCTAGACGCTGCTCAGGACCAGCTGGGAGGAATCAGAAGATTTTTCTTGCTTATCATCGTGCATTGTGCTTTTGTGGAAAGCTTGGGAAGGACATCGTTTGGGACTTTCCTTTTGGGACTAATTACAAAGTTTCCATCTGAGTCCTTAAAACTTACACTTTATTTTGTGATCATATTTGTCCTTTTATCAATTTATGTGGTATTAATTTAGATGTGTTATTAATTTAGATGTGTTTTATAAGTTAGGGCCGGTCACTATCAATTGTATTAAATAAATAAATGTTAGATTCATAATTTTAGAAAGAGTATTTTCAAATTGTTCATGTCATGTTTTTAAGCATTATAAAATACAATATATATTTTAATCATATGTGGTTTGTTTCACGTTTGTATTCACCACTAATTTAATTTAATCGAAGTATATGGGAATTAATTTTAACCCTTTGGTGTGAGGACCTATAAAAAACCTCTCTGCATTTGAATATATTAGATTTAAATTTTTGCACATGGTCAAACATTCAGAATTCTGAGTTTATTTTAAAACCCCTTTTTAATTGTTTACTTTAGCATCCACTTTGTGCACTTATATTTTGTATTATATTGTATATAGTATACGTGCAGTATGGATAATAATTGTTGTAGTGCACCCCTACTTTTCACTACAATTATTATCCATACTGCACGTATACTATATACACAAAAGATCTACTTGGTGACATAGAGTCACTTTAAACTTACTGCTCTAACACTAATTTCACATCTATTTACTCTCACAAATTAATTTTTTTTTTTTTACCTTACACAAACAAGGAGAAAAGAGCATGTTTTAACTTTCATTAACACTTTCACTAAGCAGCTTTCCACGCAGCACACATTATATTATCACTGAAAAGATAGAAGATTATTATACTATTTAATTTTATCATCATACATGAACCTATTATTATTGGTATTATCTACCCTAACTAAAAGATTAACACTTTCACTAAGTAGCTTTCTACGCAGTACACATTATATTACCACTGAAAAGAAAGAAGATTATTAAACTAATTTATTTTATCATCACACCTTGAACTTATTATTGGTATTCTTTACCCCAACTAAAAGATAGAAGATTATTAAATTATATTATTTTATTTTATTTTACCATCACACCTCATATAAGATTTAATATTGGTATTCTCTACCTCAACTAAATATAAATTAATGCAAAGGTCTTAAGTTATATACATTTCCAGATTGCGGTTCAGCGCCCCTTCCTACCACACTCTTTTACCTTGTCAAATGGCTTCAATGGGGCTGGCCCTTGTCAACTCCCTCCAAGGACTGTGATGCACTCTTTCACCTTGTCAAATGGCTCCAATGGGGCTGTGTTGGCCCTTGTCGACTCCCTCCAAGGATTGTGATGCACTCTTTTACCTTGTCAAATGGCTCCAATGGGGCTGTGCTGGCCTTTGTTGGCCCTTGTCAACTCCCTCTAAGGACTGTGATGCACTCTTTTACCTTGTCAAATGGCTCCAATGGGGCTGTGTTGGCCCTTATTAATTTCCTCCAAGGACTGTGATGCACTCTTTTACCTTGTCAAATGGCTCCAATGGGGCTGTGTTGGCCCTTGTCAACTCCCTCCAAGGACTGTGATGCACTCTTTTACCTTGTCAAATGGCTCCAATGGGGCTGTGTTGGCCCTTGTCAACTCCCTCCAAGGACTGTGATGCACTCTTTTACCTTGTCAAATGGCTCCAATGGGGCTGTGCTGGCTTTTGTTGGCCCTTGTCAACTCCCTCCAAGGACTGCGATGCACTTTTTTACCTTGTCAAATGGCTCTATTGGGGCTGTGTTGGCCCTTGTCAACTCCCTCCAAGGACTGTGATGCACTCTTTTACCTTGTCAAATGGCTCCAATGGGGCTGTGCTGGCCTTTGTTGGCCCTTGTCAACTCCCTCCAAGGACTGTGATGCACTCTTTTACCTTGTCAAATGGCTCCAATGGGGCTGTGTTGGCTCTTGTCAACTCCCTCCAAGGACTGTGATGCACTCTTTTACCTTGTCAAATGGCTCTAATGGGGCTGTGTTGGCCCTTGTCAACTCCCTCCAAGGACTGTGATGCACTCTTTTACCTTGTCAAATGGCTCCAATGGGGCTGTGTTGGCCCTTGTTAATTTCCTCCAAGGACTGTGATGCACTCTTTTACCTTGTCAAATGGCTCCAATGGGGCTGTGTTGGCCCTTGTCAACTCCCTCCAAGGACTGTGATGCACTCTTTTACCTTGTCAAATGGCTCCAATGGGGCTGTGTTGGCCCTTGTCAACTCCCTCCAAGGACTGTGATGCACTCTTTTACCTTGTCAAATGGCTCCAATGGGGCTGTACTGGCTTTTGTTGTCCCTTGTCAACTCCCTCCAAGGACTGTGATGCACTTTTTTACCTTGTCAAATGGCTCTAATGGGGCTGTGTTGGCCCTTGTCAACTCCCTCCAAGGACTGTGATGCACTCTTTTACCTTGTAAAATGGCTCCAATGGGGCTGTGCTGGCCTTTGTTGGCCCTTGTCAACTCCCTCCAAGGACTGTGATGCACTCTTTTACCTTGTCAAATGGCTCCAATGGGGCTGTGTTGGCTCTTGTCAACTCCCTCCAAGGACTGTGATGCACTCTTTTACCTTGTCAAATGGCTCTAATGGGGCTGTGTTGGCCCTTGTCAACTCCCTCCAAGGACTGTGATGCACTCTTTTACCTTGTCAAATGGCTCCAATGGGGCTGTGCTGGCCTTTGTTGGCCCTTGTCAACTCCCTCCAAGGACTGTGATGCACTCTTTTATCTTGTCAAATGGCTCCAATGGGGCTGTGTTGGCCCTTGTCAACTCCCTCCAAGGACTGTGATGCACTCTTTTACCTTGTCAAATGGCTCCAATGGGGCTGAGTTGGCCCTTGTCAACTCCCTCCAAGGGCTGTGATGTACTCTTTTACCTTGTCAAATGGCTCCAATGGGGCTGTGCTGGCCTTTGTTGGCCCTTGTCAACTCCCTACAAGGACTGTGATGCACCCTTTTACCTTGTCAAATGGCTCCAATGGGGTTGTGCTACCCTTTGTTGGCCCTTGTCAACTCCCTCCAAGGACTATGATGCACTCTTTTACCTTGTCAAATGGCTCCAATGGGGCTGTGCTGGCCTTTGCTGGCTCTTGTCAACTCCCTCCAAGGACTGTGATGCACTCTTTTACCTTGTCAAATGGCTCCAATGGGGCTGTGCTGGCCTTTGTTGGCCCTTGTCAACTCCCTCCAAGGACTGTGATGCACTCTTTTACCTTGTCAAATGGCTCCAATGGGGCTGTGTTGGCCCTTGTCAACTCCATCCAAGGATTGTGATGCACTCTTTTACCTTGTAAAATGGCTCCAATGGGGCTGTGCTGGCCTTTGTTGGCCCTTGTCAACTCCCTCCAAGGACTGTGATGCACTCTTTTACCTTGTCAAATGGCTCCAATGGGGCTGTGTTGGCTCTTGTCAACTCCCTCCAAGGACTGTGATGCACTCTTTTACCTTGTCAAATGGCTCTAATGGGGCTGTGTTGGCCCTTGTCAACTCCCTCCAAGGACTGTGATGCACTCTTTTACCTTGTCAAATGGCTCCAATGGGGCTGTGCTGGCCTTTGTTGGCCCTTGTCAACTCCCTCCAAGGACTGTGATGCACTCTTTTACCTTGTCAAATGGCTCCAATGGGGCTGTGTTGGCCCTTGTCAACTCCCTCCAAGGACTGTGATGCACTCTTTTACCTTGTCAAATGGCTCCAATGGGGCTGAGTTGGCCTTTGTCAACTCCCTCCAAGGGCTGTGATGTACTCTTTTACCTTGTCAAATGGCTCCAATGGGGCTGTGCTGGCCTTTGTTGGCCCTTGTCAACTCCCTACAAGGACTGTGATGCACCCTTTTACCTTGTCAAATGGCTCCAATGGGGTTGTGCTACCCTTTGTTGGCCCTTGTCAACTCCCTCCAAGGACTATGATGCACTCTTTTACCTTGTCAAATGGCTCCAATGGGGCTGTGCTGGCCTTTGCTGGCCCTTGTCAACTCCCTCCAAGGACTGTGATGCACTCTTTTACCTTGTCAAATGGCTCCAATGGGGCTGTGCTGGCCTTTGTTGGCCCTTGTCAACTCCCTCCAAGGACTGTGATGCACTCTTTTACCTTGTCAAATGGCTCCAATGGGGCTGTTTTGGCCCTTGTCAACTCCATCCAAGGATTGTGATGCACTCTTTCACCTTGTCAGATGGCTCCAATGTTTCAGATTTTTCAACATGTTTTTTGTCAATGTAATATTATTTCTTTATGTTTTATGACATAATAATAAAATACATGTCATTCCACTATTCTTTGTCCTCTTTATTCATGTCATTGATTGAAATCTATAGTTTATGTGGTTAATCCTTAAAGGGACCTGAAACAAAATAATGGTCTTTCCTGATTCATAAATATAATACAATTGTAAATTACTTGAATATTTACATGTCTAATTTAATTTGATTCATTTTCTTGATATACTTTTCATCAAGGTTTATCTTTGCAAGATTATGATTAGCATCCATGTGTTCATTTGTAAACTATTCGTGAATTAATGCACCTTTAACAAATGATCCCAGGATTGATACAATGAGATAATCTCAGTAAATTTGTAATTTGATGTAAATAGTATCCTCTCTTTGAATCCTGAAACTGAATTGTTTGTATTTCATGTCCCTTTAAGTGATGCTGACCACAATTGTTAAGGAATGGATATGCATTTCTAATGCTTTTTAGTCCTTTTTACATGAACATGGACATATAATCTTATTTTAAAAAGAATATTATTTGAATGTTGACAGCACATGTATTCCAATTTCACTTATATCTTATTGTAGTAGTGTAACAAAATCAATCACTGTGTGTAATGCGCATATTTTAGATGATTAATATCTTTCTCTTATTATTTTTTCTATTTAATTATTCTATGATATATGGCTATAGGTAGGCTGACCATATTTAAACTAGAATAAGTGACACGTTTGATCAATACATGTGTCATTATTGTTATTCCAAAAAATATAAACATATATGAAAACATCAATGACATATGTATTTATCATGTGTTTAAATGGTAAAGATGGACACCATAGCTATAGGTAACATATAATATATAACACATCCCTATTTTCCTAATGCATCTCCTAGCATTATTTCTCAGTTAAAGGGACATGAAAAACAATAATCCAAAGATTTACATTTATTGTTAAAATGTATTTCAAATTGCAATGTCGTACATAATCGTGTAACCTAAAATGTTGTTTTCATGTCTATTTAAACCATGCTGCTTGCTAAATAGTTTAGTTAATAATCCTCTGCTTCTAATGAAATATCTCCTTATTTTCAATAATGGATTCTATTTCATATATCACAGTATTACGTTATCTAGCGTGACATTCATAGCTAGCAATATAGCACATACTAGTTTATAAAATATAAATACGTTTCTTATTGATATGCCAAGCTGTCAAATGAGTCCTTGTATTGGCTGACATTTTTACTCGATCTCGGATGCGCCATGTTGCTTAAGACGTCACCTGCCAGGCTGTCCAATGAGTCCTTGTATTGGCTGGCGTTTTTACGCGATCAAGGATGCGCCTTTTATTGTATGGTGTTTTTACGCGATCAAGGATGCGCCTCTTATTGGATGGCGTTTTTACGCGCTCAATGATGCGCCTTTGATTGGATGGCGTTTTTATGCGATCAACGATGCGCCATGTTAATTAAGACGTCACATGCCAAGGTTGAAAAACCGTCTGATTGGATTACGTAGTCCAGCAATATTTGAATTTGCACGTAACCCACGTTTGTGAATGAGAAGCCAAGTTTAAAACCATGGCGAGTATGGATTGTGTGAATCATGTACATTGTTGACCCATAGCTGATAAAGAACACAACATTCTCTTTTGATGGCTGTCTTGTTGAATAAACGAATGAAAGCAAAATGTTTTCCTGCATAAGATATTTTGAGGCAAGTGTGAATCAATGGATATAGTCCATCTTGTTTAATATGTTTATCAACAATATGTTCCTTTATATGAATAATGACTGTATTGTGTCTAATTTTCAACATATCAAATTCCGAAAGATGCGCTATTGTATTTGAATCAAGTAATCAATATGCATTGACCTTTATCATATGCTAAATATATGAGATGCCTACTTCGTCTAGCTGTTATGTCGTGGTATTTTTTATTAAAGGGTCATTATACACTCATTTTTAAAACACATATATGTTTTTTCTATCTATTTATATAGTCCTTTTTAAAAAAATCAATGTCTATTTTTGGTTATGTTTAAATAACATTGCAGTAATTTTCTGAATCCTCCCCAAGCCTCAAAGTTTGATGTGAGTACCATCAGCTACCTTCTCCAGCTTGCTCCTGTTTGTGTAAAGGGACTTTACATATGCAAATGAAGGGTTATTGTCTTATTTCCCACTTGGAATGGGCTTTCCAGCTAGCTTTCAACATAGCTAAACAGATTTTCTAAGTAAGTCTTTAAACCGTTTTCTCATGGATTTTGATATCAGTATGTGGTCATCTTGTTGTTTAAAGTAGTATCTATTGCATGCAGTTCTCTGAAAATGATTGTATACTATCCCTTTAATGTAAATATTGAGTACTGTGTCATGTATGAGTTCCACATTGGTTAATCTCCAAATATATTAGTGTGAGCATATATTTCTAAAGTAACTCATAAAAGCACCTGAAACCATATTCCTTCTAAATGAAATGTCTTACTTAAAAAATTCAAACACAATAATGTCTCTTTAAGAAAATATACTTTATTTAACACGTCATTAGAAATCCTATTCCAATATTTTCTTGTTTGAACAAGTACATGTAGATATACCAACAATCACAAAGAATTAGCATATGTTAGCATATGTATTTTTTTAAAGGGACAGTCTTGAAAAACAATAATGATTTTAATGTAGAAAAATGCTATTTTTTTAAAAAATTACATCAAACGTTTCTCCCCAATTTATCATAGTTCTCTTGTTATTCTTAGTTGATAGCTAAACCTAGGAGGTTCATCTGTTCATTTCTTAGAGCTTGAAGAGTGCATCTAATCTGAAAGCATTTTGACCACTAGAGGGCATTTTGATAGAATTTTCAAATAGAAAACATTGAGATCATACAGCATAGTTACCCTGGATTGATCAGTGATTGGCTAAAACATTTTTCAGAGGCATAGATACAAGGGTAATCACATAAGTCACACTTGTATTTCTCTAAGTGTTTTTTTGTCAAACTTGATAATGCGTAATACAGTGTTTTCTTTAAGCAACAATAATGTTCTGACTGTCCCTTTAAGATGTGTTATTGGCATTCAAACAGTAATATGCCATCATGTATAATTGTAATGGTCATTTTGTTTGAGATTAGGGAAACAGTTTGGACATCACAACACAGAAACCAATTAATGCAATGAACAAGGATAGGTATGTGATGATGTGGTGTCCACACACTTGTAACCCACACTCTGCAAACAATCTGCCTTCATGGACCTGGTCCCATAGAAGCAGATTATATGCAGAGTGTGGTCCACAAGTGTAAGAAGACCACATCATCGCATACCTATCCATTACACATTAAATAAACAAAAATATACATACCAAAAAATACTTCCTTCCTCTTCCTTCCCCTCTTCCCACGAGACTGAGGCTCTGGGGGGGCAACTGCCCCCTCTGATGAGTTCTCATCGGAGATGTTTGGGGAAGAGGGGAATTAGGAGTACTGGGATGACCAGGCTCAGGAGGAGATTGAGGAGTACCAGGAGCAGATGGCCCAGGTTCAGATGGTCCAGCAACAGATGGCCCAGCAGCAGATGGCCCAGCATGCGCCTCCCGGAGGAACTGAAATAGATCTTGGAGAATCTGCACCATCTGGTTTTGGCCTTGTATAATGTCTATTTGGCCTTGTATAACTTCTCTTTGGCCTTGTATAATTTCTCTTTGGCCTTGTATAATTTCTCTTTGGCCTTCTCGAATGGCACGAATATCTTCTGACATCTGGACTCGAGTTTTAATATTTTCCCTCCAGGAGGCACGCATCTGTTCTTGAAAATCCAGTAGTAGCTGCACCACGGCTATCTCCTCCTGAGGTACTGCTAGTGTATGGCTGGCTGCTGGTGCACGAGGGGCTGCTGGTGAAAGAGGGTCTGCTGGTGCAAGAGGGTCTGCTAGTGCAGGGATGTCTTCGGCAGAGGGGGCTTCTTCTTCTTCTGAGTATAGAGGGATGTCTTCAATGTCTCCCCGAGGTGGCAATTCATCCCCACCACTCTCATACCTGGGTAAAGCAGGAGCCTGTAGTTGCTGTGCTGCCTCCTCCCCAGACTCTGTATATTGTAAAAAGAAAGAAATGTATATATTAGCATAGTTCCAAATAAAGATGTAAATGCTTTTGCTTACAATAGAATTACAAATGCAACCTCATTAATCCACTTTGAAATACAACAATCAATACGATTTCTGCATTTTCCAAACCGTGTTTCTGATATCTATCTGGTCAATCTGAATTTGTTTTTTTGTTTTCAGTCTGATTAAATGCACACCTAACCTGTAGCCTAGATACTAATGTAATCGCAAGGAAATTGTGAAT
This sequence comes from Bombina bombina, assembly GCF_027579735.1. Lineage (NCBI taxonomy): Eukaryota > Metazoa > Chordata > Amphibia > Anura > Bombinatoridae > Bombina > Bombina bombina. The sequence continues at coordinate 853,943,616 of NC_069499.1, read as the reverse complement.
GCGTTTACGTAATAATGTGTAAAAAGGCATAACAGCATTAATCATATCCTTAAATACATTCTTTAGTTTTGATGTTAAGAGCTTACCGGAAGATGAGAGTGGCAGGTTCCCGGTATTGACTCCTCCGATACCGACTATGGCCACCTCGGAGATGCTGGGACGCAACATATCCTCCCATCGGGTATAATCCACGGTCATTGGAGGACCGCCACCGGTTCCTGTTGCATATTGGTACTCCCTTGATATTTATTTTTTTCAGCTCCATTTTGCAGTCCCGGTAGCGATGTTTAATGGATTCGACATCCCTGTTATGGCCCCCCACTGCATTAACTGCATCCCTGATCTCCAGCCAGAGATTCCTCTTCTCCCTCGGGGTGGCCTTCTGAGCCTGCAGCCTCCTATACCTGTCCATATATGCCTCTATGAGGGCCTCCTTCTCCTCCATGGTATACCTCGCCTCCCTAGTCAGCTTGGCCTTCCCCTGTGATGGTGTCCTGTTTCCCGGACTGTGAAGCCCTACTCTGTCCGCCACTGGGCACAGCCACTTGTTCATCTTGAACCAAGTGGCTGGGTCCACCCACCGCTTCCTCCCCCGCTTCCTGCCCCCCTTCCTGTTCCTTTTCCTCTCCCTCTCCCCCTCCCCTGACTAATCTCCTGCCTGCCCTCCTCTTCCATGTCTTCCCTACACTGATCCCTAACTACTACAACAAAAAGTGAATGTGCCCAAATGAAAGGGGGTCAAAATAAATAAAAAGACAAAAAAAGTGCTCAAAGTGTGAAAGGGATATAAATAAAAGAGGGTAAGGAGTATTTAACAAACAAAAATGTATAAGAAGACTAAAATGAGGATATGTAAACTAAATGTAATTATGGGATGGGTATGGGCTTAAAAGTAATGGGGTATGGGCTTAAAGGGAATGGGGTATGGGATGAAAGGGAATGGGGTATGGGATGAAAGGGAATGGGATTACAGGGAACGGGGTATGGAGTGTAGTATGAGAGGGTATGGGGTATGGAGTCAAAGAAGCCATGCTTGTGGCGTGCTTATATACCCTGTGTAAATGTTTAATGATGTCCCGGTTTGCCTTGTAAATTGTGTTTAGGTGTGCTTTGTTAGTAATTAGTATGTGTGCAGTGTGCTTTGTTAGTAATTAGTATGTGTGCAATGTGTATTAGTTGTTTGAATTTGCGAATGCTCATTTTGAGTTAGTATTTGTGGAATGTGTAGAATGCGATGATGTCATAGTGATCGTTTTCCATAACATTGTCCAATAGTATTATGTGTAAATGTAAATGTTAATTTGTGATGTTGTCGTATTTGTGAAGTGTTGTAAATGTTTGTTTGTACTAATATTCCGTACTCTAAATCTAGCCGTTTGTGTGCTCATAGTAGTATAAAATCTTTATATTAACATGCCCTTTTTTTATGTATGCACAACATAAATCAGCATTTAAGCTCTCAATTTCAAAAGATATTAGTACAATATAAATGTTCAAAGGGACATAAAAGAAGTTGGGATAGAGACAAAATATAATAATATGTACTTTAATTACTTTACATGTAAATTTATACTGCAGTGCCTCGCCATTAACTATTTCTTTTAAGTTTCTGAATTGTACAGCTCTAACTCCCCCCATACAATTCCTTCTATGACTGTATCTATCTCCACCTTTGCTTTGGTAGAATACAAGACTTTAACACTCATTATCTACTGGAGCATGCCTAGAAGCTAATAAGCTGCTGTGAACTCAGTTGAAATACAATACCTGTGTTTCTGATGCTAAACACTGATAAGGGGAGGTGGATCAGACTTCTCCAGACCAGGGGTCGCCAACCTTTTGGATCTCAGGGACCCCTAAACTCACAATTTTGAATCTCTTTTTTTTTTTAAAAAGATACAAACCTTTATAATGTATTTATATGTATATATATATATATATATATATATATATATACGCACACACATACTGTACATAACTAGTATAACCATAGCTAAGTTTACATTATGAATATATTTACACATTTTTAAGAATTCTTTTTTGGATTTAACTAACTGAATGACAGAACTGAGAGAATTTCAAATGACAGATGAAGGGTGAGTGACAACTTTTGAGCTGGAAACAGAAAGGCAGAAAGTGGGGAAAAAGAATAATGTTTGAAAGGACCACAAGGCTTCTAAGTTACCTCCCCAGTTAGGAATTATTCAAAACTACTTATGATCATAGACAGACATTAGAGTCATACATTAAGTTTATATCAGAAAGCTCTCAATATGGATGTGAGCTAACCACGACTGATGTTACTGGCAATTACTATAATACTGGTGGGATATGGCTGATCTGCTGGATGGCAATTACTGGAATTCAGGTGGAATGGCTTTGTGCGCGGAAAAATTATTAGAATGAAAAATAATTCATATTTAATAAAAAAAAAAAAAAAGAAGAAGATGGAGGGGAGGAAGACAAACAGGGATGTAAGTCCGTCTGAAGGAATTAGGAAAACTACTACAAAGAGACAGGTAAAGGGAAGAAAATAAATGAAATATAAGAGAGAACTTTTTTTTAAGATTTTCTTTTTATATATACTTTAATTATACTATTTCAAGGCAAGACTATACTCTGCTGGCTTTAGAATGTAAGCATCTTCCTCTGAGCAGCGTGCCGGGCGGAAGGAGTTAAAAATACAATCTAGCTACGCAAGTTGTGCAGTACTACGCAACGTGTGTAGGGAGATTGTAATTTAACTTCTCCTCCGTCGGTTTTTACCGATGTCCAGCCAGGCACTGTAGGGAGTTGGGGCGCTGCAGGGGTGACACCATCAGAGGAGATTAATTCCTGCTTGATTGTGTCACGCTCCAGACAGTATGGCTTTGTTACAAATTTTGCTTATTTTCTAAAAAAAAAAATATTTTAAAATACTTGCCAGCAATTTTTAAACATTTTTTTTATTCCAACTATTTTTACTCATGTAATTGCTATTTCTTTAATAAAAGATATCTAAAGAATGAAGCAAATTAGATAATAGAAGTAAATAAGAATGTTGTTTAAAATTGTATTTTCTATCTGAATCATCAAAGAATTTTTTTGGGTTTAATGTCCCTTTAAAATTACATTAAAAAAAACAAAACAAAAAAAGTGTAACAAATAATGAAACTATGGTACAAATTGCTCTACTACACATAATTAACATTTTACAATGAATTACATTTTGAGTTTGATGTCCATTTAAACAATCATAATTGGTCATTTTGTTCTCTGGTTGGCTAACTGAGGTTGAAGTTGAACTTTCACCCTGTTAAATTGAACATGGCATTTTTGGCACTTTCACAGAGGGGCATGTTAGTAAATATTAATGCTTGATAACAAATGAGACGTTCTGAAATATTGTGTTTGGCAGATAAATGACTACAGGTGCTTTGGTTGAAGTGCTTTGTTATGATTAAATATTTTAAGCTCTGTTTCCATAGAAATGTGTCTGTGTGACTATTTCAACCTGAAGGAGGAACCTAGCTAAGAGATGTTTTTTTGTTCTTTCAGTTTTGATTTACTGGAACAGTTATACAGTCTTTGCCAATAATTCCCTACCCAGAATTATAATTAAAGGGATACCAAACCCATTTTTTTTCTTTTATGATTCAGATAGAGCATGCAGAACCTGGGAAGCGCTTGCTGATTGGTGGCTAAATATAGCCAGCAATCAGCAAGTGCTACCCAGGTGCTGAACCAAAAATGGGCCGGCTCCTATGCTTACATTACTGCTTTTTCAAATAAAGATAGCAAGAGAACGAAGACAAATTGACAATAGGAGTAAATTAGAAAGTTGCTTAAAATTGCATGCTCTATCTGAATCATGAAAGAAACAATTTGGCTTTAGTATCCCTTTAATAAAGCCTGACAACGCAAATTAGATAAACAGCGTATCAGAATGTGTGTAATATAAAACATTCTTGTTATGTTCTATAACTTTAGCTGTTATTAACACTTTAAATATCTTTAGCAATTGGCTGTACTAGGTAATATATATATAGAAGTAAAAAACAAAGCTCAGTTTATAAAAACAGCAGTTTTTTTTTTTAAAGGGCTAGTAAACGTTCCAAATAATGTTATATGATTCTGCACATAGTGCAGAATTATATAACATTAGCTTAGTGCTAGCTTTATAAAACAAAGGGCTGCATAGATATTTACCTAAGAAAATGACTTTTACAGAACGCCGCTCCTTGCTCTACTGAGCGGGTCTGTTTTTTTCAGAAGCGCATCATGGCACGCTGTCTATTCACAGCCGGCCCGACCGCGCCATTAAACTCAATCTAGCTCACTCCAGCTCTGATCTGGTAGCGGGAGCGAGCTAGATTGAGTTTAAAAGTGCGGTCAGTCCGATTGTGAATAGAGAGCGTGCCACAATGCGCTTCTGAAAAAAACAGACCAGTAGAGCAAGGTGCGGCGTTCTGTAAAAGTCACTTTCTTAGGTAAATATCTATGCAGCCCTTTGTTTTATAAAGCTAGCGCTACGCTAATGTTATATAATTCTGCACTATGTGCAGAATTATATAACATTATTTGGTACGTTTACTGGCACTATAAATGATCCATCTCATTAAGATTTATTTAGAATCATGCTGAACAAGAAAAGTTGACAATAGAAGTAAATTGGAAAGTTCTTTAAAATTGTATGTTTTCTCCAAATCATGAAAGGATCCATAGAAATGTATCTTTGTGACTTAACCTGAAGGAGGAGCCTAATGGATGAAATTTTGTTCTTTCAGTTTCGATTTACTGGAACAAGATACAGTCTTTGCCAACAATTCCCACACCCAGAATTATAATTAACAAAGCCTGACAATACAAATGAGATAAACAGGGTATCGGAATGTTTGCAATATAATACATTCTTGTTATGCTCTATAACTTTAGCTGTTATTAAAGGGACATTAACAAAAAATATAGCATCTTTTTTTTTATTATCCATCCCATTAGGATTGATTTAGAATCATGCTAAACAAGAAAAAAAAATAAAGCAATATAAAAAGGTACCTAGTTGTGCCACCTCCATACCCACGATAAAGGGTGCAAGTACTAAAACGGCATTAACTGTCCCTGTGCTGAAAACAAGCATTTTTTATAATGCAAACAGGACATATCACTATCCATCAGAGTGGTAGTGACATGCAATTTTTCACTATGATGGTCCTTTAAAGGGACAGTCTACACTAGGATTTTTATTGTTTAAAAAGATAGATCATCCCTTTATTACCCATTCCCTAGTTTTGCACAACCAACACAGTTATGTAAAAGTTCTAAAATTGGTGCTGTATTTTACCAAAACCCCTGTCAAACTTATGCATGGGGGGTATGGGTGTACTTAGGGGGTCTTGCAGAAAACAACCTGGAGTGTTTTCTTGCAATAACTTACAACTGACTCTCCTAAATCATAGTCAAAAAGCAATGTGTGTATAAAAATGAAATTTTAAAAATAACCACCATACACTTTCTCAATTGTTTGGGGCTAAAACGGTTGTATCAAAGCATTCCATATACAATACCTTGGGGTGTAAACGTTTCAAATATATACACTTTCATGGCGATAAATAAAGCTGGGGTATGCCTATCAGTAGAAATACTCTCACTTTCAACTCAAATTCAAGTCATACAATTGTAACGGAACCTTCCCAAAACCCTGGCAAACCTATGCATGGAGGGCATGGGTGTAATCAGGGGGTCTTGCAGAAAACAACCTGGAGTGTTTTCTTGTAATAATTAACAACAAGCTCTCCTAAATCATAGTCAAAAAGCAATGTGTGTGTAAAAATGAAAATTGAAAAATTACCACCATACACTTTCTCCAGTTTTTTTGGCTAAAACGGTTGCATCAAAGGCATCAAAGCCCTCCATATACAATACCTTGGGGTGTCAACGTTTCAAATATATACACTTTCATGGCAATACATAAAACTGGGGTATGCAATAGGCTCCAAACTAAATATAGGCCTACTCTAACTTTCAACTCAAGTCATACAATTGTAACGGAACCTTCCCTAAATCCTGGCAAACCTATGCATGGGTGGCATGAGTGTAATCAGGGGGTCTTGCAGAAAACAACCTGGAGTGTTTTCTTGCAATAACTTACAACAGGCTCTCCTAAATCATAGTCAAAAGGCAATGTGTGTGTAAAAATGAAAATTGAAAAATTGCCACCATATACTTTCTCCAATTTTTTTGGCTAAACAGTTGCATCAAAGGCATCAAAACACTCCATATACAATACATTGGGGTATCAACTTTTCAAACATATGCACATTCAAGGCAAGCAAATAAATTAGGGTACATAAAAAAGCCCCCCAAAAAGAAGATAGGCAAAGAAGATATGTTAAATGTGAAAAAAAATCACAAACACATGTCAGAAGTTTGGCATTGCACCCCCCAAACAAGCCAACAAACCTATGAATAGGTGGTATCACTGTACTCAGGAGATGTTGTTGAACACATTATAACCGGTGCTGAGAATCCATGCCTAAAGTACAATGTGTGTGAAAAATAACACAAAAAAATGACTACCCAAAAGTTTGATAAAGACTGGTGGTTGAATTAGTGCTTTGAAAGTGTTAAAATACCAGCATTTCAAATACCCTAGGGTGTCTACTTTTCAAAAATATATGGTTTGATGGGGGTAAATTACATTGGCCGGCTTCAGAAATGTCCCAAATAGGACATGGGTGCATGATGACAAATGTGAAAATTCCAAGTTGGGAAACTGGAATGCGCCCTCTTAAAAATAAGGCCTTTTGAGGGGGGCGGAGCTGGCCACCGTCTAATATGGCTGCAACTTACTAGTGTTCCGTTATGTAGCGTACTTCCCGACCGGATCCTGACAGGCCTTTTATCCCCCAGAGAACCCGACAAACCTATTCATGGGTGGTATCACTGTACTCAGGAGATGTTTTTGAACACATATTGAGGTGTTTTTTTGTCAGTAACACATAACAGGAACTGAGAATCCATTTCTAAATTACAATGTGTGTGAAAAATAAAACAAAAAAAATGACTACCCAAAAGTTTGACAAAGCCTGTTGATTGTATTAGTGCATTAAAAGTGTTAAAATATCAGCATTTCAAATACCCTAGGGTGTCTTCTTTTCAAAAATATATGGTTTGATGGGGGTAAATTACATTGGCCGGCTTCAGAAATGTCCCAAATAGGACATGGATGCATGATGACAGATGTGAAAATTCCAAGTTGGAAAACTGAAATGCGCCCCCTAAAAATAAGGCCTCTTAGCCCCCAGAGAACCAGACAAACCTATTAATGGCTGGTATCACTTTACTCAGGAGATGTTGTTGAACACATATTGAGGTGTCTTTTGTCAGTAACTCATAACAGAAACTGAGAATCCATGCCTAAAGTACAATGTGTGTGAAAAATAACACAAAAAATTACTACCCAAAAATTTGACAAAACTGGTGGTTGCATTAGTGCAAGGAATGTGTTAAAATACCAGCATTTCAAATACCCTAGGGTGTCTACTTTTCAACAATATATGGTTTGATGGGGGTAAATTAAATTGGTCGGCTTCAGAATTGTCCCAAATAGGACATGGGTGCATGATGACAGATGTGAAAATTCCAAGTTGAAAAACTGGAATGCGCCCCCTAAAAATAAGGCCTTTTAGCTCCCAGAGAGCCCGACAAGCCTATTCATGGGTAGTATCACTGTACTCAGGAGATGTTGTTGAACACATATTGAGGTGTTTTTTGTTAGTAACACATAACAGGAACTGAGAATCCATGCCTAAAGTACAATGTGTGTGATAAATAACACAAAAAAATGACTATCAAAAAGTTTGACAAAGACTGGTGGTTAAATTAGTGCATGGAAAGTTTTAAAATACCAGAATTTCAAATACCCTAGGGTGTCTACTTTTCAAAAATATATGGTTTGATGGGGGTAAATTACATTGGTCGGCTTCAAAAATGTCCCAAATAGGACATGGGTGCATGATGACAGATGTGAAAATTCCAAGTTGAAAAACTGGAATGCGCCCCCTAAAGATAAGGCCTTTTGAGGGGGACGGAGCCGGCCACCGTCTAATATAGCTGCAACTTACTAGTGTTCCATTATGTAGCGTACTTCCCGACCGGATCCTGACAGTCCTACTACCTGCACAGAGCTCACAATCGGCAGGCTCGCATACGAAGCTGCACTCGACACGCTGATGCCCCAGAAATGGGCACATACGCTCCTTTGACGGCTCCATGCAATGTAAGATCTAAACCGTCTTCCAGCCTGCTTAACTGGCCACGTGACTTAGGCCTCATCCTAAGCGTGTCCACGCAGTTATTAATCCAGCGCACACTAAAGTGCATCAATAAAACAACAGTCGTCGGCCAGGTCAGTCAATAAGTGGAAACACAAACTGGCACCCAAAATAAAGCCACTTATCAGGCTTCCTCTGTAATGGCAAAATCTGCAACAGTTATAGAACCCTGCACTGCCTTGTCAGCTATTTTGTTTTATTGTTTTTTGGCATGATGTTAAACGTTAAGGAAAGGCTGCATATAACAGCTCAGGTAGAAAAATCTATAACTAACATATAGACTCGGATGTGAGTCATAAAAATAGCACACTATAATGTGGAAAGCTTTATTCCAGCGCCATAGCGACACAGAGCAAACGAGAATCTAAACACAATTTTTGCAAACCATCTGCAAGCGGAACTTTTACACACTTAAAGACTCTAATAAATATTTATACTCCAGCTGGAGGTGAATTCTTGGCTGTAATCAGAACTCCTAACTTTGGATAACACTTGCTCTTTATTTTGCCTTTTTGATATCGCTTAGAAAACCGCACAGGCTGCTCTGAACAGCATATAATATTTACTTGAAATAATGTCATCTAGAAGAACACCCAGACAGGACAAATCATCTAAAGGATCGTCTAACTCAAAGCTAAACAACTTCTTCTAATTACTTGAAGCCCTGGTGCTTTATGCTGGATACCTAAAAACATACGGCCCACATTCTGTTATAAGTCACAACTATATAGACACATATTTGGTAACTGGGATCACTTGGTCTCGACTACACCAAAAATTTCCACCCCTTACTCCCCACTGACCCCAATATCTCCAAATATGGAGTTTATGGGAGGATATAAATCAATGGGGAAAACAGTGGTAACATGGGATTTCCCCTATACAGTCCCGATCATTGAAACTTTAGAGCAGGGGAAACTAAAATCATGAACGGGCCTCCACAACATATTAAATGGGCTCAAACATTCACAATTAAACAACTTTATACAACACAACCACCATAAGCGAAATCTCGCTAGAACCCCAACACCCTTCGAACATCTGTGGCCTTTCGGTTACACTCCCCAAGGGATCCCTTTCAATATCCAAAAGGATATTAGACATGGCAAGCCAAACTCCACTCCCCTATACACAACACAATGGCAGCGGGAGATAGGTACACAACTAGACGAAACTGACTGGACCAACATATACCGAAACACTTGCAGATCCTCCACATCTGCTCGCTTACTAGAGCTAATCTTTAAAGTCCTTCTCCGCTGGTACTTGATGCCTTCTAGGCTCCACAAAATCTACAGAGAACAGAGGCACTACTGGGGGTATTACCATAAAAATAGAAATTTATTGTGTAGACAAAACATAAAAACAGCAGATGCTGAGCGCTATTACAAGAAGCTAAATAATAGCTGAAAGACTACAGGCACGAAGTCTGATGCGTTTCGCGCCCCCTAGTGACGCTTATTCATAGACATGTCCATTACACTTAGTAAACCCTCTTTATAGGCACTTGATAAAGATTATTACTTACAAGAAGCGCATACCCAGCTGTCGGACGAAAAGGTATATCAGAAATTACCATGCAGTCCTCTTAAAATATATAAAAAAGAGTTGGAACAATTAGTTTGTGAAGAGGTCACTTTGGGTATCTTTGAGGAAAATGACATCAACAATGTGGTCCCTAGTGATCCATTAGTACCCATCTTTTACCATGTCCCCAAGGTCCATAAGAATCTTTCACAGCCCCCGGGAAGACCCATCGTCTCGGGGATGGGATCTTTGTTTGAACCTTTGGGGGCATGGTTAGATGGCATACTTCAACCAATATCGAGGAGAAAATTATCATATCTTAGAGATAGTGCTCACCTGTTACACACTTTGGACTCTATTAAGTGGAAAAATTGCTTTTCTTGGGTAGCTATTGATGTATGCTCACTGTACACATGTATTCCCAGAACCTTGGCATTCAAGCAATAGAGTTCTTTTTGGAAAGTGAATTGGGGTTGGAGGACTCCGTCAAATATTACATAGGAGATGTGTTGAGATTTTTACTCTCAACAAATTATTTTATTTTTGACAGAGCTCACTACAACTAAATCTGTGGAACTGCTATGGGGGCAAAATTTGCCCCCGCATTCACACATTTATATGTGTCATGGTGGGAATTGATACATGTTTACAGTGTTCATAATCCCTGGCTTGAAGACATTTTACTTTATGTACGGTATATTGATGACCTTTTGGCCATCATAAAAAAACCTTTGGATGACTTAGAGTTTAACAACTTCATGTCATACATTAATTAAAACAAATGTAATCTTCGATTCACTGGTCAGTATAGCAGATCAGAAGTAAACTTCCTTGATCTGACTTTACAAATCTGTAATAGTGAAATTGTTACAAAGATATTTTGTAAGCCTACGGCGGGGAACATTATACTACATGCTACCTCCCAACACTCTGGCCATTTAATTAAAGCTATACCCAAAGGCCAATTTATCAGGCTAAGGAGAAATACAAAATCTGATGTAGTGTATGAAACTCAGTCAACAGAATTACAGACTAGACTCATCTATAGAGGATATAAAAAAGGTCCTTTAGAAAAATGCCGAAAGAGAATTAAGACGTACACTAAAAATATAGTCGAAAGAGATACATCTTGTGACACCAACACGGATTCTACATTTAAGAATTCTGTGGTATTTACTACTGAATACTCTCAGCAGTATAATTCCATCATTAAGATACTTAGGAAACATATGCACATACTTTCAGGAGATATTTTAAAACCATATGTGGAAAATGTAAAATTTGTTCCTAAAAAAGCTAGAACTCTTGCCCAGAGTCTTTCGCCCAGTATGGTACTTCGTAATAAGAGTTAAAAACAAAATTGGCTTTATAAGAGAGGTCATTTTAGATGTGGGAAACGAAACTGGCACTTTTGCGCCAATGTGTTATTGGGTAGTGATTTTGTGAGCAGTTCAACCAAACAGCAGTTTGAGATAGATTTCTATGCCAACTGTGGCACCACATTTTATTATTTATCTTCTTACTTGTAATTTATGCCAATGACAATACACAGGCCAAATTAGAGAAATTAGAAAGAGATTTGGAGAACATACTAGAGATGTCAAAAACTATAATAAGGATTCTGCGGTAGCTAACCATTTCAATGGGTATCACTTTACCAACAAAGAAGATATGACAATAAAAATCATTGATCAAGCAATTACACCAATTAGAGGTGGTAATAGATATAAAATATTAGAGAAAAAGGAATTATATTGGATATTAAAATTAAAAACAAGACTTCCCATGGGTATGAATAGAGAATGTGACATCAATTATTTTATTGATAATTAATCCCTATGCTCATTGGGTAAAATATTGATCTGTCTTGGTTTTTATATAATTCCCATAATAAAAATAATATAATATATATTCTACTTGGAGTCCTGCTTTTCTCTCCCCCCCCATAGCCGGTCAAAATTGTTTTCATATTCTCATATTGTCATATCTTTGAAAGGTCTACCCTTTATGGTCTTTCTATGGGAAGCTAGTGCTCATCCTATACTATAAAAGGCCAAGTGTGTTTGTCCCAAGCTGTCATGCGCAGTAGAGACAGCACAAGGACAAACACACCTGGCCTTTGAGTCCCTAGCAGCAGTTGATCTGCGGCAGAAGTGGGCGTGACTGGGCATGAGCGGGGGCGTGGCGACATGAAGGGGGCGTGACCGGATGTGAATGGCCGTGAAGGTGGAGTGGTCGGTTGCAAAGGGGGCGTGGTCAGATGCGGTCGCGGGAGAGGGATAGAGACTGAGGGGAGAGGGATAGAGAGGGGAGAGAGATAAAGAGGGGATAGAGAGAGGGGGAGAGAGAGAGGAGGGGAGAGAGAGGGGGAGAGAGAGAGAGAGGGGGGGAGAGAGAGAGAGAGAGAGGGGGGGAGAGAGAGAGAGAGAGGGGGAGAGAGAGAGAGAGAGAGAGAGAGAGAGAGAGAGGGGTGGGGGAGAGAGAGGGGGGAGAGCAAGGGGGGAGAGAGGGGGGGAGAGAGAGGGGGGAGAGAGAGAGCAAAAGAGAGGGGGGGAGAGAGAGCGCAAAAGAGAGGGGGAGAGAGCGCAAAAGAAAGGGGGAGAGAGAGAGCAAAAGAGGGGGGAGAGAAAGAGTGCAAAAGAGAGGGAGAGAGAGGGAGGGGGAGAGAGAGAGAGAGCAAAAGAGGGGGGAGAGAGAGCAAAAGAGGGGGGAGAGAGAGAGAGAGCACAAAAAAGAGAGGGGGGAGAGAGAGCAAAAGAGAGGGGGGAGAGAGAGCGCAAAAGATAGGGGGAGAGAAAGCACAAAAGAGAGGGGGGAGAGAGAGAGCAAAAGAGAGGGGGGAGAGAGTGCAAAAGAGAGGGGGGCAGATAGAGAGCAAAAGAGGGGGGAGAGAGAGCCCAAAAGAGGGGGGAGAGAGAGAGCGCAAAAGAGAGGGGGAGAGAGAGCGCAAAAGAAAGGGGAGAGAGAGCACAAAAGAAGGGAGTGAGAGAGGGGGGAGAGAGCGCAAAAGAGATGGGGAGAGAAAGAGGGCAAAATAGAGGGGGGAGAGAGCACAAAAGAGAGGGAAGAGAGCTCAAAAGAGAGGGGGTAGAGAGCTCAAAAGAGAGGGGGAAAGAGAGAGCAAAAGAGAGGGGGAGAGATAGAGAGAGAGAGCAAAAGAGAGGGGGGAGAGAGAGAGCAAAAGAGAAGGGAAGGGAGAGAGCAAGGGGTGGGACCGCTGTACTGCAAAAAAAAAAGGGGGGAGAGAGAGCAAAAGAGGGGGGAGACAGAGAGAGCACAAAAAAGAGAGGGGGGAGAGAGCGCAAAAGAGAGGGGGGAGAGAGAGCGCAAAAGATAGGGGGAGAGAAAGCGCAAAAGAGAGGGGGAGAGAGAGCGCAAAAGAGAGGGGGGAGAGAGTGCAAAAGAGAGGGGGCAGATAGAGAGCAAAAGAGGGGGGAGAGAGAGCGCAAACGAGGGGGGAGAGAGAGAGCGCAAAAGAGAGGGGGGGAGAGCGCAAAAGAGGGGGGGGAGAGAGCAAAAGAGATGGGGGAGAGAAAGCGCAAAAGAGAGGGGGGAGAGAGAGCGCAAAAGAGGGGGGAGAGAGCGCAAAAGAGATGGGGGGAGAGAGAGCGCAAAAGAGATGGGGGAGAGAGAGTGCAAAAGAGAGGGGGAGAGAGAGCGCAAAAGAGATGGGGGAGAGAACGCAAATGAGAGGGGGGGGAGAGAGAGCGCAAAAGAGAGGGGGAGAGAGAGCGCAAAAGAGAGGGGAGAGAGAGCGCAAAAGAAGGGAGAGAGAGAGGGGGGAGAGAGCGCAAAAGAGATGGGGGAGAGAGAGTGCAAAAGAGATGGAGGAGAGAGAGAACGCAAAAGAGAGGGGGAGAGAGCGCAAAAGAGAGGGGGAGAGAAAGAGGGCAAAAGAGAGGGGGGAGAGAGCGCAAAAGAGAGGGAAGAGAGCTCAAAAGAGAGGGGGAGAGAGCTCAAAAGAGAGGGGGAAAGAGAGAGCAAAAGAGAGGGGGAGAGATAGAGAGAGAGAGCAAAAGAGAGGGGGGAGAGAGAGAGCAAAAGAGAAGGGAAGGGAGAGAGCAAGGGGTGGGACCGCTGTACTGCAAAAAATGACCCGTGTGAACGGGCTTTAGGACTAGTTAAACAAATAAATAATTATCTTTTTATGACTTATTTTAGTATGTTTATCCAGTTAGGGTATATTTTTGCCTCCTTCCTTATATAATGAAATGTATATTGTAATCTAAAGCTAACAGCATAGAACATTTTGGTACAATTTGCTATGTATATTTATAATTAGTATCATATCTTATGTTAGCCTTTATGTATCAGGTTTTTTTCTATATTTGCAAGAGAATACTTGTTACCATTTGGATCTGTTTTCTTTTTCACTTGCTTGCCCACATTGTAGTGCTAACCTGCTTATTTTTTTTAATATTTTTTAAGATTGTTACTTATTTATCCTATGGCTAACTTTGAGCCTATCATATGCAGGTAGTACCTATAAAGAGGGCTTACTAAGTATAATGGACATGTCTATGAATAAGCGCCACTAGGGGGCGCGAAACGAGTCAGGCTTCATGCCTGTAGTCTGTCTGCTATTATTTGGCTTCTTGTAATAGCGCTCAGCATCTGCTGTTTTTATGTTTTGTCTACACAATAATTTTCTATTTTTATGATATTACCCCCAGTAGTGCCTGCTCTCTGTTCTCTGTACCTCTACACCTAGTGGTTTGATTTCACCACTGCTACAGCACTCACATGGCAATAGGAAGTTCTTGGACTACTTTTGGAAGCAGCGGGTTCACTTCCGCTATTAGGGAGACCACGATCGGAAGCTGCTTGGACCGGCATGTCTCTTCCACAAAATCTACCCCCTTTCCTCCTAACTGTGCTGGAGAGGATGCAAAGACACGGGTACCATGTTACAATGTGGTGGAAGTGTCCCAAAACTCTTGATTTTTGGAAAGCTATAGAACACACACTGAAAATATTACTCGGACAGGACTTCACTTTAAAACCTGAAATTGCGTTACTGAATAAAAGCACTAACTGTAGATGCAGAATATGTTCCCTTCTCACACAGATGTGCCTAAATAGTGCTAAACTCCTAATAGCACGACACTGGAAGTCTACAATTATACCCACACACCATTTGTGGAAGGAACAAATGAATGAAACCATCCCATTAGAACAGTATGGCTTTTATAAACGGAATATACTCCTCCTATTTCTAGAGGCAAAATTTTATTGGGAATCTTTAGACAAAACAAGCCCCAACCCGAACCCGCCACCCTGAAAGAACAATACTGACAGTTACAGATTGTAAATAATAAGTACCCATACCCTTTACTTAGAATGGAAACCATTACCCCGTCACATGCACCTGATTCTCTAAATTTTGAATGTATTTAACTCATGAGACATTTATCTTGTCTTGTGAAAAGCATTGTTTGCTGTTTGATATTTTATTGTTTAATAGTGTTATTTGTATTTGTATAAAAATGAGAGGGTTTCGGCATGCTCAGCTGTCATTCACCTGGGTTGATTGTACTACCAGATGTCTTATTTTCTTATGTTGCCAGACATGTATACCCTTGATGATGACTACTTTGAATCTACTCTATGTAACCTTGAACAATGTCAAATATTGTGTATGACATGTTGCAAACCAAGGCTCTCTTTAATAAAAAAAATAAAAAATAAAAAATAAGGACTTTTAGCCCCCAGAGAACCAGACACACCTATACATGGGTGGTATCACTGTACTCAGGAGATGTTGCTGAACACATATTGGGGCGTTATTTGGCAGTAACCCTTAACATTCTCAGTAAATGTATTCTTAAATTGCTATTTTGTCATAAAATCACCAATTTTTTTTTTTTTTTTTAAACTTTGGCATAGATTAGTGGTAACATGGTTGCATGAAAAGATTCAAAATACCCCAAGTTTAATACCTTAGGTTGTCATTTTTTTAAAAATATATACATATAAATATATAGAAAAATGCCGAAAGAGAATTAAGACGTACACTAAAAATATAGTCGAAAGAGATACATCTTGTGACACCAACACGGATTCTACATTTAAGAATTATGTGGTATTTACTACTGAATACTCTCAGCAGTATAATTCCATCATTAAGATACTTAGGAAACATATGCACATACTCTCAGGAGATATTTTAAAACCATATGTGGAAAATGTAAAATTTGTTCCTAAAAAAGCTAGAACTCTTGCCCAGAGTCTTTCGCCCAGTATGGTACTTCGTAATAAGAGTTAAAAACAAAATTGGCTTTATAAGAGAGGTCATTTTAGATGTGGGAAACGAAACTGGCACTTTTGCGCCAATGTGTTATTGGGTAGTGATTTTGTGAGCAGTTCAACCAAACAGCAGTTTGAGATAGATTTCTATGCCAACTGTGGCACCACATTTGTTATTTATCTTCTTACTTGTAATTTATGCCAATGACAATACACAGGCCAAATTAGAGAAATTAGAAAGAGATTTGGAGAACATACTAGAGATGTCAAAAACTATAATAAGGATTCTGCGGTAGCTAACCATTTCAATGGGTATCACTTTACCAACAAAGAAGATATGACAATAAAAATCATTGATCAAGCAATTACACCAATTAGAGGTGGTAATAGATATAAAATATTAGAGAAAAAGGAATTATATTGGATATTAAAATTAAAAACAAGACTTCCCATGGGTATGAATAGAGAATGTGACATCAATTATTTTATTGATAATTAATCCCTATGCTCATTGGGTAAAATATTGATCTGTCTTGGTTTTTATATAATTCCCATAATAAAAATAATATAATATATATTCTACTTGGAGTCCTGCTTTTCTCTCCCCCCCCCATAGCCAGTCAAAATAGTTTTCATATTCTCATATTGTCATATTTTTGAAAGGTCTACCCTTTATGGTCTTTCTATGGGAAGCTAGTGCTCATCCTATACTATAAAAGGCCAAGTGTGTTTGTCCCAAGCTGTCATGCGCAGTAGAGACAGCACAAGGACAAACACACCTGGCCTTTGAGTCCCTAGCAGCAGTTGATCTGCGGCAGAAGTGGGCGTGACTGGGCATGAGCGGGGGCGTGGCGACATGAAGGGGGCGTGACCGGATGTGAATGGCCGTGAAGGTGGAGTGGTCGGTTGCAAAGGGGGCGTGGTCAGATGCGGTCGCGGGAGAGGGATAGAGACTGAGGGGAGAGAGATAGAGAGGGGAGAGAGATAGAGAGGGGATAGAGAGGGGGAGAGAGAGAGAGAGGGGGGAGAGAGAGAGAGAGTGGGGAGAGAGAGGGGGAGAGAGAGAGAGAGAGGGGTGGGGGAGAGAGAGGGGGGAGAGCAAGGGGGGAGAGAGGGGGGGAGAGAGAGGGGGGAGAAAGAGAGCAAAAGAGAGGGGGGAGAGAGAGCGCAAAAGAGAGGGGGAGAGAGCGCAAAAGAAAGGGGGAGAGAGAGAGCAAAAGAGGGGGGAGAGAAAGAGTGCAAAAGAGAGGGAGAGAGAGGGAGGGGGAGAGAGAGAGAGCAAAAGAGGGGGGAGAGAGAGAGAGCACAAAAAAGAGAGGGGGGAGAGAGAGCAAAAGAGAGGGGGGAGAGAGAGCGCAAAAGATAGGGGGAGAGAAAGCACAAAAGAGAGGGGGGAGAGAGAGCGCAAAAGAGAGGGGGGAGAGAGTGCAAAAGAGAGGGGGGCAGATAGAGAGCAAAAGAGGGGGGAGAGAGAGCGCAAAAGAGGGGGGAGAGAGAGAGCGCAAAAGAGAGGGGGAGAGAGCGCAAAAGAAAGGGGAGAGAGAGCGCAAAAGAAGGGAGAGAGAGAGGGGGGAGAGAGCGCAAAAGAGATGGGGAGAGAAAGAGGGCAAAATAGAGGGGGGAGAGAACACAAAAGAGAGGGAAGAGAGCTCAAAAGAGAGGGGGGAGAGAGCTCAAAAGAGAGGGGGAAAGAGAGAGCAAAAGAGAGGGGGAGAGATAGAGAGAGAGAGCAAAAGAGAGGGGGGAGAGAGAGAGCAAAAGAGAAGGGAAGGGAGAGAGCAAGGGGTGGGACCGCTGTACTGCAAAAAAAAAAAGGGGGAGAGAGAGCAAAAGAGGGGGGAGAGAGAGAGAGCACAAAAAAGAGAGGGGGGGAGAGAGCGCAAAAGAGAGGGGGGAGAGAGAGCGCAAAAGATAGGGGGAGAGAAAGCGCAAAAGAGAGGGGGAGAGAGAGCGCAAAAGAGAGGGGGGAGAGAGTGCAAAAGAGAGGGGGGCAGATAGAGAGCAAAAGAGGGGGGAGAGAGAGCGCAAAAGAGGGGGGAGAGAGAGAGCGCAAAAGAGAGGGGGGAGAGCGCAAAAGAGGGGGGGAGAGAGCGCAAAAGAGATGGGGGAGAGAAAGCGCAAAAGAGAGGGGGGAGAGAGAGCGCAAAAGAGGGGGGAGAGAGCGCAAAAGAGATGGGGGAGAGAGAGTGCAAA
Organism: Bombina bombina; assembly: GCF_027579735.1. Classification (NCBI taxonomy): domain Eukaryota; kingdom Metazoa; phylum Chordata; class Amphibia; order Anura; family Bombinatoridae; genus Bombina; species Bombina bombina. Next base: position 853,925,338 of record NC_069499.1, on the reverse strand, counting down.
AGAGAGGGGGAGAGAGAGCGCAAAAGAGATGGGGGAGAGAACGCAAATGAGAGGGGGGGAGAGAGAGCGCAAAAGAGAGGGGGAGAGAGAGCGCAAAAGAGAGGGGGAGAGCGCAAAAGAAGGGAGAGAGAGAGAGGGGGAGAGAGCGCAAAAGAGATGGGGGAGAGAGAGTGCAAAGAGATGGAGGAGAGAGAGAACGCAAAAGAGAGGAGGAGAGAGAGCGCAAAAGAGAGGGGGAGAGAAAGAGGGCAAAAGAGAGGGGGGAGAGAGCGCAAAAGAGAGGGAAGAGAGCTTAAAAGAGAGGGGGAGAGAGCTCAAAAGAGAGGGGGAAAGAGAGAGCAAAAGAGAGGGGGAGAGATAGAGAGAGAGAGCAAAAGAGAGGGGGGAGAGAGAGAGCAAAAGAGAAGGGAAGGGAGAGAGCAAGGGGTGGGACCGCTGTACTGCAAAAAATGACCCGTGTGAACGGGCTTTAGGACTAGTTAAACAAATAAATAATTATCTTTTTATGACTTATTTTAGTATGTTTATCCAGTTAGGGTATATTTTTGCCTCCTTCCTTATATAATGAAATGTATATTGTAATCTAAAGCTAACAGCATAGAACATTTTGGTACAATTTGCTATGTATATTTATAATTAGTATCATATCTTATGTTAGCCTTTATGTATCAGGTTTTTTTCTATATTTGCAAGAGAATACTTGTTACCATTTGGATCTGTTTTCTTTTTCACTTGCTTGCCCACATTGTAGTGCTAACCTGCTTATTTTTTTAATATTTTTTAAGATTGTTACTTATTTATCCTATGGCTAACTTTGAGCCTATCATATGCAGGTAGTACCTATAAAGAGGGCTTACTAAGTATAATGGACATGTCTATGAATAAGCGCCACTAGGGGGCGCAAAACGAGTCAGGCTTCATGGCTGTAGTCTTTCTGCTATTATTTGGCTTCTTGTAATAGCGCTCAGCATCTGCTGTTTTTATGTTTTGTCTACACAATAATTTTCTATTTTTATGATATTACCCCCAGTAGTGCCTGCTCTCTGTTCTCTGTACCTCTACACCTAGTGGTTTGATTTCACCACTGCTACAGCACTCACATGGCAATAGGAAGTTCTTAGACTACTTTTGGAAGCAGCGGGTTCACTTCCGCTATTAGGGAGACCACGATCGGAAGCTGCTTGGACCGGCATGTCTCTTCCACAAAATCTACCCCCTTTCCTCCTAACTGTGCTGGAGAGGATGCAAAGACACGGGTACCATGTTACAATGTGGTGGAAGTGTCCCAAACTCTTGATTTTTGGAAAGCTATAGAACACACACTGAAAATATTACTCGGACAGGACTTCACTTTAAAACCTGAAATTGCGTTACTGAATAAAAGCACTAACTGTAGATGCAGAATATGTTCCCTTCTCACACAGATGTGCCTAAATAGTGCTAAACTCCTAATAGCACGACACTGGAAGTCTACAATTATACCCACACACCATTTGTGGAAGGAACAAATGAATGAAACCATCCCATTAGAACAGTATGGCTTTTATAAACGGAATATACTCCTCCTATTTCTAGAGGCAAAATTTTATTGGGAATCTTTAGACAAAACAAGCCCCAACCCGGACCCGCCACCCTGAAAGAACAATACTGACAGTTACAGATTGTAAATAATAAGTACCCATACCCTTTACTTAGAATGGAAACCATTACCCCGTCACATGCACCTGATTCTCTAAATTTTGAATGTATTTAACTCATGAGACATTTATCTTGTCTTGTGAAAAGCATTGTTTGCTGTTTGATATTTTATTGTTTAATAGTGTTATTTGTATTTGTATAAAAATGAGAGGGTTTCGGCATGCTCAGCTGTCATTCACCTGGGTTGATTGTACTACCAGATGTCTTATTTTCTTATGTTGCCAGACATGTATACCCTTGATGATGACTACTTTGAATCTACTCTATGTAACCTTGAACAATGTAAAATATTGTGTATGACATGTTGCAAACCAAGGCTCTCTTTAATAAAAAAAATAAAAAATAAAAAATAAGGACTTTTAGCCCCCAGAGAACCAGACACACCTATACATGGGTGGTATCACTGTACTCAGGAGATGTTGCTGAACACATATTGGGGCGTTATTTGGCAGTAACCCTTAACATTCTCAGTAAATGTATTCTAAAATTGCTATTTTGTCATAAAATCACCAATTTTTTTTTTTTTTTAAACTTTGGCATAGATTAGTGGTAACATGGTTGCATGAAAAGATTCAAAATACCCCAAGTTTAATACCTTAGGTTGTCATTTTTTTAAAAATATATACATGTGAAGAGTTATTCAGGGATTCCTGACAGATATCAGTGGTACAATGTAACTATTGCTAATTTTGTAAAAAAAAAAATGGTTTGGAATAGAAAAGTGCTACTTGTATTTATTGCCCTATAACTTGCAAAAAAAGCAATGAGCATGTAAACATTGGGTATTTCTAAACTCAGGACATACCGTAATTTAGAAACTATTTAGCATGCATGTTTTATGGTGGTTGTAGATGTGTAAGATTTTGGGGGTCAAAGTTAGAAAAAGTGTGTTTTTTCAATTGTTTCATCATATTTTATAAAACAATTTATAGTAAATTATAATATATGATGAAAATAACGGTATCTTTAGAAAGTCCATTTAATGGCGAGAAAAATGGCATATAATATGTGTGGGTACAGTAAATGAGTAAGAGGAAAATTACAGCTAGACTCAAACACTGCAAAAATGTAAAAATAGACCTGGTCCAAACGGTCAACAAATGGAAAAGTGGTTTGGTCACTAACGGCTAGATTTAGAGTTCTGCGGCCAAAGGGGTGCGTTAGCTACGCATGCTTTTTTTTCCCCGCACCTTTTAAATACCGCTGGTATTTAGAGTTCACAGAAGGGCTGCGTTAGGCTCCAAAAAAGGGAGCGTAGAGCATATTTACCGCCACTGCAACTCTAAATACCAGTGGTGCTTACGGACGCGGCCAGCTTCAAAAACGTGCTCGTGCACGATTCCCCCATAGAAAACAATGGGGCAGTTTGAGCTGAAAAAAAACCTAACACCTGCAAAAAAGCAGCGTTCAGCTCCTAACGCAGCCCCATTGTTTCCTATGGGGAAACACTTCCTAAGTCTGCACCTAACACCCTAACATGAACCCCGAGTCTAAACACCCCTAACCTTACACTTATTAACCCCTAATCTGCCGCCCCCGCTATTGCTGACACCTGCATTATATTATTAACCCCTAATCTGCCGCTCCGTACACCGCCGCAACATACATTATCCCTATGTACCTATAATCTGCTGCCCATAACACCGCCGACCCCTATATTATATTTATTAACCCCTAATATGCCGCCCCCGCTATCGCTGACCCCTGCATATTATTATTAACCCCTAATCTGCCGCTCCGTACACCGCCGCAACCTACGTTATCCCTATGTACCCCTAATCTGCTGCCCCTAACACCGCCAACCCCTATATTATATTTATTAACCCCTAATCTGCCGCCCCCAACGTAGCCTCCACCTACCTACACTTATTAACCCCTAATCTGCCGACCGAAGCTCGCTGCTACTCTAATAAATGTATTAACCCCTAAAGCTAAGTCTAAACCTAACACTAACACCCCCCCTAAGTTAAATATAATATAAATCTAACAAAATAAATTAACTCTTATTAAATAAATTATTCCTATTTAAAGCTAAATACTTACCTGTAAAATAAACCCTAATATAGCTACAATATAAATAATAATTATATTGTTGCTATTTTAGGATTAATATTTATTTTACAGGCAACTTTGTATTTATTTTAACCAGGTACAATAGCTATTAAATAGTTAATAACTATTTAATAGTTACCTAGTTAAAATAATTACAAAATTACCTGTAAAATAAATCCTAACCTAAGTTACAATTAAACCTAACACTACACTATCAATAAATTAATTAAATAAAATACCTACAATTATCTACAATTAAACCTAACACTACACTATCAATAAATTAATTAAATACAATACCTACAAATAAATACAATTAAATAAACTAACCAAAGTACAAAAAATAAAAAAGAACTAAGTTACAAAAAATAAAAAAATATTTACAAACATTAGAAAAATATTACAACAATTTTTTTTTTTTTTAATTATTATTATTTCAAACATTTTTATTGAGGAGTTATTTTTTACAGCGATTTGAAATGCCAAGATGTTGAGAAAATACGTTTACATAAAAATAGGTAAATAGAAACAAAAATTATACATACAACAGTATGAAAAACATTTTGATGGTTCTTGGCTGATTGTCCTCTTTTTAATCCCTGTTAGAAATATTATGGACCACTCTTGGATCTGTATAGTCAATATTCAGAAAACTTATAGGGATAAATAAATATGAAGAAAGCATAAACAAAACTATATACAAAACAAGACTGCAGTAGAAAGTGATTGGCTGCCGATGATATGTTAACGTACCTGGAAATGTGTCTGCCAGGACCCCATAGGGGAATTATCATGGGTGGCCATAGGGGCTCTTGTCTTTGATAGAGAGCAATTTTATGGTATGGGGGCCTGAATAAAAAGGATTCTATCCTGTGGCTTCAAGCTTTTATACTCAGTGATGAGCGCTCATTACAATAATCGCCAAGCTGAGTTCAAGGCTGTCTTATGTGGGAGGAGGGTCAGGGCTCTAAACGTATCTGTGAGCTTTATTGCTCAGTCTTATGACGCTCTTGGTTCCGTTAGCGTGGCTGAGTCACTATACAGAAACTATACTATGGGGCTGGCTGTTTCATCATATTGCTCAATCATCCCCATTAATAAAGTATGGTAAGATTAAAACAAGTACAAAGTGTGATCTCCTATAGTGCGGTGAAAGCCCCCTCCGGTAGTACTTAAATAAAACATATGTATCAACAACATCCAACCCACCCACCCACCACACATTGCGGCAATACCTAAGTAACAAACAGGGAACAGTCAACGGGACCTCTGAATGGGGTTTATGTGCGGTACTACTACTCTAGACCACGCAACAGCCTTGCGTGTACCACACAACAGGACCCTCAACCAGTGTCAAAACATGAGCGTGTCCAAAACAGCATCGCCACATAGCAAGGGTCTCGCTGTATTTTTTTGTGGTTGGAGCGCTGTCTCCCAGATAAATAGCTGAGTAGTCCGGTGGTTATCAGTCTCTCTACAGATATTTTCATGCCCCCGCTGTTCACTTGGGCCGCAGATTGTGATAGTGTCCATGGGTATGTGTCCCCAGTGTATTGCAATGGTAGGTCGCAACTATTTTCCCCCAAGTTAAACATCAAGGCAGCCTGGAGTGGTGGTGAATCCGCCATATAAAGCGGGGAGGTGAGCGGAGGTACCGATTTGTCTGTTTTTTGGTATGATAGGTCAGGTTGAGATTTGTGCAGGTATGTATATTATCAAGCACCCCAGTCTGGTGCTCTGTCTCCTTCCCTGTCCCTTGCAGGCTGTGTACAAGAAAGTCGTAAGGTGCAGACTCCATGAGCTGTCGCATAAGTGAAGCAAGTTTTACCAGCATGCCCTCCCATAGCTCTAGGTCACTTTCCTCCGACATGGGTTATAGCTTTTCCCCTCCAGAGGTCCCGGCAGTGTAAATGATTACTTATCAACTTGTCAGTATTCAGTCCTGTATTATAAATTGTAGAGACTCAGTAAATCTGATTGCTCAGACAGCACTGATCACCCGGCTCTACCCGGGGGGGGAGGTGATTGCCTAGGGAAAGAAGGCCGCCGCCATAGGCCCTTAAACTCCGATCTGGTCCTCCAGTGTCTTGAATCCAGCTGAAAATAGGAAAGTAGTATGCCACAATATCCAGTATTGCAGTGTGCTTAGGTAATATGTTCCTTTCTTGCTGTTTAGATATAATAATCGGCGGATTATTAAAGTTTCCTCTGGAGCCCACAGAAAATGCGTCCTATCTAGAACACAGCACCCCATATTACAACAATTTTAAACTAATTACACCTACTCTAAGCCCCCTAATAAAATAACAAAGCTCCCCAAAATAAAAAAATGCCCTACCCTATTCTAAAATTAAAATAGAAAAGCTCTTTTACCTTACCAGCCCTTAAAAGGGCCCTTTGCGGGGCATGCCCCAAAGAATTCAGCTCTTTTGCCTGTAAAAAAAAAAACCCATACAATCCCCCCCCCACCCAACATTACAACCCACCACCCACATACCCCTAATCTAACCCAAACCCTCCTTAAATAAACCTAACACTAAGCCCCTGAAGATCTCCCTACCTTGTCTTCACCACACCGGGTCCCGATCTGTCCAGAAGAGCCTCCGAAATCTTCATCCAAGCCCAAGCGGGGGCTGAAGAGTGACGTCCATCCTCCGGCTGAAGTCTGGATCCAAGCGGCGGCTAAAGAATTCCATCATCGGGCAGAAGTCTTCTTCCTATCCGGGCAGAAGAGTCGATCCGGACTGGCAAACATCTTCATCCAAGCCGCATCTTCTATGTTTTTCCATCCGATGACGACCGGCTCCATCTTGAAGACCTCCGGCGCGGATCCATCCTCTTCTTGCGACGTCCTAAGTCCGAATGAAGGTTCCTTTAAATGACGTCATCCAAGATGGCGTCCCTCGAATTCCGATTGGCTGATAGGATTCTATCAGCCAATCGGAATTAAGGAAGGACAATTCTGATTGGCTGATGGAATCAGCCAATCAGATTCAAGTTCAATCCGATTGGCTGATCCGATCAGCCAATCAGATTGAGCTCGCATTCTATTGGCTGATCGGAACAGCCAATCGGATTGAACTTGAATCTGATTGGCTGATTCCATCAGCCAATCAGAATTTTCCTACCTTAATTCCGATTGGCTGATAGAATCCTATCAGCCAATCGGAATTCGAGGGATGCCATCTTGGATGACGTCCCTCAAAGGAACCGTCATTCGTCGGGAAGTCGTCGGTGAAGATGGATGTTCCACGTCGGCGGGATGACCATGGATTAGGAAGAAAGAAGATTGAAGATGCCACTTGATAGAAGACTTCAGCCCAATCATGGACCTCTTCAGCTCCCGCTTGGATGAAGACTTCAGTCGGATCATGGACATCTTCAGCCCCCCGCTTGGGTTTGGATCAAGACATCGGAGGCTCTTCTGGATCGATCGGTGAACCCGGCGTGGTGAAGATAAGGTAGGGAGATCTTCAGGGGCTTAGTGTTAGGTTTATTTAAGGGGGGTTTGGGTTAGATTAGGGGTATGTGGGTGGTGGGTTGTAATGTTGGGGGGGGGTATTGTATGTTTTCTTTTTACAGGCAAAAGAGCTGAATTCTTTGGGGCATGCCCCGCAAAGGGCCCTTTTCAGGGCTGGTAAGGTAAAAGAGCTTTTCTATTTTAATTTTAGAATAGGGTAGGGCATTTTTTTTATTTTGGGGGTTTTTGTTATTTTATTAGGGGGCTTAGAGTAGGTGTAATTAGTTTAAAATTGTTGTAATATTTTTCTAATGTTTGTAAATATTTTTTTATTTTTTGTAACTTAGTTCTTTTTTATTTTTTGTACTTTAGTTTATTTCATTGTATTTATTTGTAGGTATTGTATTTAATTAATTTATTGATAGTGTAGTGTTAGGTTTAATTGTAGGTAATTGTAGGTATTTTATTTAATTAATTTATTGATAGTGTAGTGTTAGGTTTAATTGTAACTTAGGTTAGGATTTATTTTACAGGTAATTTTGTAATTATTTTAACTAGGTAGGGGTTAATAAATATTATGTAGGTGTCGGTGGTATTAGGAGCAGCAGATTAGGGGTACAAAGGCATAACATAGGTGGCGGCGGTGTGCGGTCGGCAGATTAGGGGTTAAAATTTTTTAATAGAGTGGCGGCGATGTGGGGGGGCCTCGGTTTAGGGATACATAGGTAGTTTATGGGTGTTAGTGTACTTTAGAGCACAGTAGTTAAGAGCTTTATAAACCGGCGTTAGCCCAGAAAGCTCTTAAATACTGACTTTTTTCTGCGGCTGGAGTTTTGTCGTTAGATTTCTAACGCTCACTTCAGCCACGACTCTAAATACCGGCGTTCGAAAGATCCCATTGAAAACATAGGATACGCAAATGACGTAAGGGGATCTGCGGTATGGAAAAGTCGCAGCTGCAAAGTGAGCGTTAGACCCTTTCCTGACTGACTCTAAATACCAGCGGTAGCCCAAAACCAGCGTTAGGAGCCTCTAACGCTAGTTTTGACGGCTAACGCCAAACTCTAAATCTAGCCGTAAGGTAACACATTAAAAGGCACATGATTCAGATAGAGCATGCAATTTTAAGCAACTTTCTAATTTAATCCTATTATCAATTTTTCTTCGTTCTCTTGCTATCTTTATTTGAAAAAGAAGGCATCTACGCTATTTTTTTGGTTCAGTGCCATGGAGAGCACTTGTTTATTGGTGGGTGAATTTATCGACCAATCAGCAAGAACAACTCAGGTTGTTCACCAAAAATGGGCCGGCATCTAAACTTACATTCTTGCATTTCAAATAAAGATACCAAGAGAATGAAGAAAATTTGATAATAGGAATAAATAAAGTTGCTTAAAATTGTATGCTCTATCTGAATCACAACATTTTTTTTTTTTTTAGTGTCCCTTTAAGGTACTGTGTCAATTTCTGGATTTATTCACTGGAGCAGTGATTATTTTCTCCTGTATCAACATGTTTTGCATATGCCTCAATGTTATACAATAGCAATACCACAAGATGTCAGCACTATTGTCTGTCATGTAATGTTCCAGACATGTGCACACTACCTATCTAGATATCTCTTCGACAAACATAACATGAGAACAACACAAATTTGATAATGGAAGTAAATTGGAAACTTTTTTTAAAATTGTATTGTCTTTCTGAATCATGAGAAAAAATGTGGGTTTCCTGTCTGTTTAATAAGCAGGTATTATTCTCCAGCTTTCTATAGCTTTGGTTCTGCTGTTGTTTTTATACATTAATAACACACATATTGTTATTATAACCAATACTTGTCTACTTACTGTTGTTTTATATTTCTATTTACATCATTTAAAAAGTGAACATATTGGCTTCTAGTTATCAACGTGTCTACTTTACCTGCCTTCGCCGGTCCAATACGCCCGCCTAAGCTGGCCTACCATCGCCGCAGCGGACCTGAAAAATTTCGCCTAAGTTATCAAAAAATCTGTCAAAAAGCCGCGCACCAAGTACGGGGCGATGAGCAGCGGACTGTGATAGTTATCACTCTTCCGATCTCGCTGCTCTTCGGCTTTTTGACAGCTTTATTGACAAGCTGTCACTAGGCACCCACACTAACTACACTGTTCTACCCCCTATACCGGCGCCCCCGGAGCCCCCCACAACTAAATAAAGTTATTAACCCCTAAACCGCCGCTCCTGGACCCCGCCACAACTCTTATAAATGTATTAACCCCTAAACCGCCGCTCCCGGACCCCGCCGCCACCTACATTATACCTAGTAACCCTTATCCTGCCCCCCCCATACTGCCGCCACCTATAATAAATTTATTAACTCCTATCCTGCCGATCCCGGACCCAGCCGCAACTAAATTGTTTAACCCCTAAACCGCCGTTCCCGGACCCCGCTGCCACCTATATTAAACTTATTAACCCCTAATCTGCCCCCCCCCCTACACCGTCGCCACCTATAATAAATTTATTAACCCCTATCCTGCCCCCCTACACCGCCGCCACTGTAATAAATTTATTAACCCCTAAACCTAAGTGTAACACTAACCCTAACACTCCCCTAACTTAAATATTAATTAAATAAATCTAAATAATATATCTCTTATTAACTAAATTATTCCTATTTAAAACTAAAGACTTACCTTTAAAATAAACCCTAATTAAGCTACAATATAAATAATAATTATATTGTAGCTATCTTAGGATTTATTTTTATTTTACAGGCAAATTTCAAAGTATTTTAACTAGGCACAATAGCTATTAAATAGTTATTAACTATTTAATAGCTACCTAGTTAAAATAAAGAGAAATTAACCTATAAAATAAAAACTAGCCTAAGTTACAATTACACCTAACACTACACTATACTTTAATAAATTATTCCTATTTAAAACTAAATACTTACCTGTAAAATAAACCCTACTATAGCTACAATATAAAAATAATAATTACATTGTAGCTATTGTAGGATTTATATTTATTTTACAGGTAACTTTGTATTTATTTTAGCTAGTTAGAATAGTTATTAAATAGCTATTAACTATTTAATAACTACCTAGCTAAAAGAAATACAAATTACCTGTAAAATAAATCCTAACCTAAGTTACAATTAAACCTAACACTACACTATCATTAAATTAGTTAAATAAATTAGCTACAAATAACTACAATTAAATTTAATTAAATAAACTAACTAAAGTACAAAAAATTAAAAAAGCTAAGTTACAAAAAATAAAAAAAATAAGTTACAAACATTTCAAAAATATTACAACAATTTTAAGCTACTTACACCTAATCTAAGCCCCCTAATAAAATAACAAAGCCCCCCAAAATAAAAAAATTCCCTACCCTATTCTACATTAAAAAGTTACCAGCTCTATTACCTTACCAGCCCTTAAAAGGGCCTTTTGCGGGGCATGCTCCAAAGAATTCAGCTCTTTTGCATGTAAAAAAAAATACAACCCCCCCAACATTAAAACCCACCACCCACATACCCCTAATCTAACCCAAACCCCCCTTAAATAAACCTAACACTACCCCCCTGAAGATCATCCTACCTTGAGCCGTCTTCAGCCAGCTGTTCACCAATGGAACCGAAGGAGAGATCCGGACCGGCAGAAGTCATCATCCAAGGGGCGCTGAAGAAGTCTTCCATCCGATTGAAGTCTTCATCCAAGCGGCGTCTTCAATTTTCATCCATCCGGAGTGGAGCCATCTTCAGACGAGCAGACGTGGAGCCATCCTCTTCTTCCCGACGACTAACAACGAATGAAGGTTCCTTTAAAGGACGTCATCCAAGATGGCGTCCCTTCAATTCCGATTGGCTGATAGGATTCTATCAGCCAATCGGAATTAAGGTAGAAAAAATCTGATTGGCTGATTGATCCAATCAGCCAATCAGATTGAGCTCGCATTCTATTGGCTGATTGAACTTCAATCTGATTGGCTGATTCAATCAGCCAATCAGATTTTTCCTACCTTTATTCCGATTGGCTGATAGAATCCTATCAGCCAATCGGAATTGAAGGGACGCCATCTTGGATGACGTCCCTTAAAGGAACCTTCATTCGTCATTAGTCATCGGGAAGAAGAGGATGGCTCAGCGTCAGCTCGTCTGAAGATGGCTCCGTTCCGCTCCGGATGGATAAAGATTGAAGACGCCGCTTGGATGAAGACTTCAATCGGATGAAAGACCTCTTCAGCGCCGCTTGGATGAAGACTTCAATCGGATGGAAGACTTCTTCAGCGCCCCTTGGATGATGACTTCTGCCGCTCCGGATCTCCCCTTCGGTTCCATCGGTGGTCGGCTGGCTGAAGACGGCTCAAGGTAGGATGATCTTCAGGGGGGTAGTGTTAGGTTTATTTAAGGGGAGTTTGGGTTAGATTAGGGGTATGTGGGTGGTGGGTTTTAATGTTTGGGGGGGGTTGTATTTTTTTTTTACAAGCAAAATAACTGAATTCTTTGGGGCATGCCCCGCAAAAGGCCCTTTTAAGGGTTGGTAAGGTAATAGAGCTGGTAACTTTTTAATGTAGAATAGGATAGGGAATTTTTTTATTTTGAGGGGCTTTGTTATTTTATAAGGGGGCTTAGATTAGGTGTAAGTAGCTTAAAATTGTTGTAATATTTTTGAAATGTTTGTAACTTATTTTTTTATTTTTTGTAACTTAGCTTTTTTTATTTTTTGTACTTTAGTTAGTTTATTTAATTGAATTTAATTGTAGTTATTTGTAGCTAATTTATTTCACTAATTTAATGATAGTGTAGTGTTAGGTTTAATTGTAACTTAGGTTAGGATTTATTTTACAGGTAATTTTGTATTTCTTTTAGCTAGGTAGTTATTAAATAGTTAATAACTATTCTAACTAGCTAAAATAAATACAAAGTTACCTGTAAAATAAGTATAAATCCTACAATAACTACAATGTAATTATTAATTACATTGTAGCTATCTTAGGGTTTATTTTACAGGTAAGTATTTAGTTTTAAATAGGATTAATTTATAAAGTATAGTGTAGTGTTATGTGTAATTGTAACTTTTAATTTAATATAGGTGGCGACGGTGTAGAGGGGGCAGATTAGGGGTTTATAAGTTTAATATAGGTGGCGGCGGGGTCCGGGAGTGGCGGTTTAGGGGTTAAACAATTTATTTAGTTGCGGCGGGGTCCGGGATCGGCAGTATAGGGGTTAATAACTTTATTATAGATGGTGATATATAGATGGTATAGGGGGGGCAGGATAGGGGTTACTAGGTATAATGTAGGTGGCGGCGGGGTCCAGGAGCGGCGGTTTAGGGGTTAACATATTTATTATGGTGGCGGTGGGGTCCGGGAGCGGCGGTTTAGGGGGTAATACATTTATTTAGTTGCGGCGGTGTAGGGGGGGCAGATTACGGGTGTTTAGACTCGGGGTACATGTTAGGGTGTTAGGTGTTAACAGCTCCCATAGGAATCAATGGGATGTCTGGCAGCAGCGAACATGAACTTTCGCTATGGTCAGACTCCCATTGATTCCTATGGGATCCGCCTCCTCCAGGGCGGCGGTTTGAAAACCAGGTACGCAGGGCCGGAAAAGTGCAGAACGTACCTGCTAGTTTTTTGATAACTAGCAAAAGTAGTCAGATAGTGCCGAACTTGTGTGCGGCACATCTGGAGTGACGTAAGAATCGATCTGTGTCAGACTGAGTCCGGCGGATCGAAGCTTACGTCACTAGATTCTACTTTTGCCGGTGTCTAGGGCTTGATAACTAAGGCAAATCAGCCTCGCCACAAATACGCTGCGGAATTCAAGCGTATTTGAGTTTGACGGCTTGATAACTAGAGGCCATTATGTAAACTATGAATAATAAGTAAATTTGTTTGTATTTAAGGGTCATGAAACCCAAATGTTTTCTTTCAGTTTACTTCTATTATTTAATTGTCTTTGTTCACTTATGCCTGGATTTAGAGTTCTGCGTTAGCCGTCCAAACCAGCGTTAGGGGGTCCTAACGCTGGTTTTTACTGCCCGCTGGTATTTAGAGTCAGTCATGAAAGGGTCTAACGCTCACTTTCCAGCCACAACTTTTTCATACCGCAGATCCCCTTACGTCAATTGCGTATCCTATCTTTTCAATGGGATATTTCTAACTCCAGTATTTAGAGTCTTGGCTGAAGTGAGCGTTAGAAATCTAACGACAAGACTCCAGCCGCAGAGAAAAGCCAGGAGTTGAGCTTTCTGGGCTAACGCCGGTTCATAAAGCTCTTAACTACTGTGCTCTAAAGTACACTAACACCCATAAACTACCTATGTACCCCTAAACCGAGGCCCCCCCCACATCGCCGCCACTCTATTAATTTTTTTAACCCCTAATCTGCCGACCTCACACCGCTGCCACCTACATTATCCCTATTTACCCCTAATTACATCACCGACCCCTATATAATATTTATTAACCCCTAATCTGCCCCCCCCCCCCAACGTCGCCGCTACCTACCTACAATTATTAACCCCTAATCTGCCGACCGGACCTCACCGCTACTATAATAAAGTTATTAATCCCTAATCCGCCTCACTCCCGCCTCAAAAACCCTATAATAAATAGTATTAACCCCTAATCTGCCCTCCCTAACATCGCCGACACCTAACTTCAAGAATTAACCCCTAATCTGCTGACCGGACCTCGCCGCTACTCTAATAAATTTATTAACCCCTAAAGCTAAGTCTAACCCTAACACTAACACCCCCCTAAATTAAATATAATTTAAATCTAACGAAATAAAATAAATCTTATTAAATAAATTATTACTATTTAAAGCTAAATACTTACTTGTAAAATAAACCCTAAAATAGCTACAATATAAATAATAATTATATTGAAGCTATTTTAGGATTAATATTTATTTTACAGGCAACTTTGTATTTATTTTAACCAGGTACAATAGCTATTAAATAGTTAATAACTATTTAATAGCTACCTAGATAAAATAATTACAAAATTACCTGTAAAATAAATCCTAACCTAAGTTACAATTAAACCTAACACTACACTATCAATAAATAAATTAAATAAACTATCTACAATTATCTACAATTATATCAACTAAACTAAATTTAAAAAACAAACAAACACTAAATTACAAAAAAACCAAACACTAAATTACAAAAAATAAAAAAAGATTACAAGAATTTTAAACTAATTACACCTACTCTAAGCCCCTAAAAAAATAACAAAGCCCCCCAAAATAAAAAAATGCCCTACCCTATTCTAAAATAAAAATTGTAAAGCTCTTTTACCTTACAAGCCCTTAAAAGGGCCTTTTGCGGGGCATGCCCCAAAGAATTCTGCCTTTTTTGCCTGTAAAAAAACCCCATACAATACCCGGATGGAAGAAGATAGAAGATGCCGCTTGGATGAAGATGTCTGCCGGTCCGGATGTCCTCTTCTGACCGGAAAGGATGAAGACTTTGGACCCTCTGGAGGAGCTCTTCTTGCCGGATAGGAGGAAGACTTCGGACCCTCTTCTGGACGGATCGGTGATACCCGGAATGGTGAAGACAAGGTAGGAAGATCTTCAGGGGCTTAGTGTTAGGTTTATTTAAGGGGGGTTTGGGTTAGATTAGGGGTATGTGGGTGGTGGGTTGTAATATTGGGGGATATTGTATGTTTTTTTTAAAGGCAAAAGAGCAGAATTCTTTGGGGCATGCCCGGCAAAAGGCCCATTTAAGGGCTGGTAAGGTAAAAGAGCTTTACAATTTTTATTTTAGAATAGGGTAGGGCATTTTTTTATTTTGGGGGGCTTTGTTATTTTTTTAGGGGGCTTAGAGTAGGTGTAATTAGTTTAAAATTCTTGTAATCTTTTTTATTTTTTGTAATTTAGTGTGTTTTTTTATTGTAATTTATTGGGGTTTTTTTGTAATTTAGTTTAGTTGATATAATTGTAGGTAATTGTAGGTAGTTTATTTAATTTATTTATTGATAGTGTAGTGTTAGGTTTAATTGTAACTTAGGTTAGGATTTATTTTACAGGTAATTTTGTAATTATTTTATCTAGGTAGCTATTAAATAGTTATTAACTATTTAATAGCTATTGTACCTGGTTAAAATAAATACAAAGTTGCCTGTAAAATAAATATTAATCCTAAAATAGCTACAATATAATTATTATTTATATTGTAGCTATATTAGGGTTTATTTTACAGGTAAGTATTTAGGTTTAAATAGGATTAATTTATAAAATAAGATTTATTTTATTTATTTAGTTTTAAATTATATTTAACTTAGGGGGGTGTTAGTGTTAGGGTTAGACTTAGCTTTAGGGGTTAATACATTTATTATAGTAGCGGTGAGGTCCGGTCGGCAGATTAGGGATTAATAATTGTAGGTAGGTAGCGGCGACGTTGGGGGAGGCAGATTAGGGGGTAATAAATATAATATAGGGGTCGGAGGGGGTTAGGGGCAGCAGATTAGGGGTACATAGGGATAAGGTAGGTTGCGGCGGTGTACGGAATGGCAGATTAGGGGTTAAAAATAACATGCAGGGTCAGCGATAGCGGGGGCGGCAGATTAGGGATTAATAAGTGTAAGGTTAGGGGTGTTTAGACTCGGGGTACATGCTAGGGTGTTAGGTGCAGACTTAGGAAGTGTTTTCCCATAGGAAACAATGGGGCTGCGTTAGGAGCTGAACGCTGCTTTTTTGCAGGTGTTAGATTTTTTTTCAGCCAAACTGCCCCATTGTTTCCTATCAGGGAATTGTGCATGAGCATGTTTTTGAAGCTGGCCGCGTCCGTAAGCACTGCTGGTATTTAGAGTTGCAGTGGCAGTAAATTATGCTCTACGCTCCCTTTTTGGAGCCTAACTCAGCCCTTCTGTGAACTCTAAATACCAGCGGTATTTAAAAGGTGCGGGGGGAAAAAATACACGCGTAGCTAACGCACCCCTTTGGCCGCAGAACTCTAATTCTAGGCGTTAGTATCCCATGTTGAAAAGCATACATAGGTAGGCTCAGGAGCAGCAGTGCACTACTGGGAGCCAGCTGCTAATTGGTGGCTACACATATATGCCTCTTGTCATTGGCTCACCTAATGTTTACAGCTAGCTTCCAGTAGTACATTGCAGTTCATTCAACAAAGGATACCAATGAAAATTAAGCACATGTTATAATAGACGTAAACTGGAAAGTAGTTTAAAATTGCATGCTCTCTAAATTATGAACATTTGGGCCTCTATCTATCAAGCTCCGAAAGGAGCTTGACGGACCGTGTTTCTGGTGAGTCTTCAGACTCACCAGAAATAGCAGTTATGAAGCAGCGGTCTAAAGACTGCTGCTTCGTAACCCTGTCTGCCTGCTCTGGTGAGGTGGACAGGAATTGCCGGAAATCAACCTGATCGAGTACGATCGGGTTGATTGACACCTCCCTGCTGGCGGCCGATTGGCCACAAGTCAGCAGGGGACGGCTGAATACGGAGAGAGTATTGCTCTCCGCATTCAGCAAGGTCTTGCAGACCTGATCCGCACTGTCGGATCAGGTCCGCAAGACCTTTCATAAATAGAGGCCTTGGGGTTTCATGACCCTTCACATTGATGCATCTTGGACACTAGACACTCTAGACATCTTTTTTTTTAATTTATGTTCCCAAATTTGTGTATTATCTAAGAGTATGTGCATAATGGAGTTACTTGTGTTTGAAGACTTGAGAAAGACCCAGATGTTGGCTGAAACACCAGTGTCACTTTGTTGATAATTGTCAACCCCACACCTTCACCAGAACTTGGCTATTCTTTGTCTTTGTGTCTTTTCCTAGCATTCCTGTTTTCTGTTGTCCTCTGGCCCTGGGTTGTTACCAAATTGTCTACAGTGTGATTCCTGCTTTACTTCTGCAAGACTGGTCTGCTTAAAGTCAACGTTTCTGGATTGTCTCCTGTGTACCCCATCAGTACTGCCACTCAGGCAGTCTCAGGTTTCCTTGTTGTTCTTTGCACCAGGGGTGGAACTACCATTGGTGCAGCAGGTGGAGTGGCACCAGGGCCCAAGTGTTGGGGAGGTCCATAGGAGCCAGTCTATACATAGGCATATACATAATGTGTACAATAATTATAATGCAGGGGAGCCTTTTATTAGTGCAGATTGTAAGTCTATCTATTTGTCTGTCTATCCTCAAAATCATTATACATAGTTGCTGTGAGGAAGTTAGGGTTTGTGGAACTCAGAATGCAGGAACAGATAAACAGAACAATGATATTCTGTTTTTTGAAAACTTTACTGATTGATAAACAAAACAACAGTTGGTATTTCAGATTGAGGATCACAGAAACAGGAAGTTTAAACTTAGAGCCTATGCAGAACACTAAAGTCCAATACAAGGTTCAGAATAATTTAAGTGGTTTGCAGTAACAATGTAAGTCCAATAGGCACTGGGGCTTAAATTGTAAACAGTAAAGGGTGAGGTTGTCACAGAAAACCTGGTAGATACAGCAGGTACAGATAGTGAGAGGAAAGCAGACACAAGTTTCTCAGCAGGCACAGAATACCCAGCGGGTACTGTTGGTGAGACTGTCACAGGATACCAAATAGGTTCAGCAGGTACAGTTGGTTTGACGAAGGCTGTCATTGGTATGGTAGACACAGGTTTCTCAGCAGGCACAAGATACCCAGCTGGTACTCTTGGTGAGATTTTAACGGGATACCAGATAGGTACAGCAGGTACAGCTGGTTTGAGGAAGACTGTCACTGGTATGGAAGACACAGGTTTCTCAGCAGGCACAGGAAACCCAACGGGTACTGTTAGTGAGAGTGTCACGGGATACCAGATAGGTACAGCTTCAGGAACGAGGTGAACATACGCAGGTATCAGGCAAGTCTGCTTGACTTTCAGGAACCAGGTGAGCATACGCAGGTGCAAGGTATGTATTCTTGGTCTCTGAAACAAGGTGAGCATATACAGGTATCAGGTAAGTATGTGTGGTGTCTGGAGCAAGGTGAACATACACAGGTTCAAGGCAAGTATGCTTGATCTCAGGAACAAGGTGAGCATACACAGGTATCAGGTAAGTATGCTTGGTCTTTCAGGAATCAGTTGAGCTCCATAATCTAGGTGTCCCTCCACGTGGGACACCGAGATGGAAGGCACTCTTGGCGTTCGCCTAGTCCCGGTAAGTTACCTTACAGTAGCATGTATATTATTACTATTTCTTACTATTTAGTTACCTTTGGGGGGGGGCCCAAAAATAATGTTGCACCAGAGCCCTCTGTTGAGTAGGTCTACTGCTGCTCTGCAGTTTCACTTGTCTAACAGTTCAACTACTGACTGTTGGCCCATTTACTGCATCAGGGAACATTTCTGAAATTATAGATTGACATTCAACCTGTACCTCAGTGGGACGCAGCACAAAGTGTCTACATTGCCCCATACTACTGTTCCTTACTAGTAAGCCTGTTCTGAATTTGCCTTTACTAGTAGGGTTTTTGTATGGGTGAGCTATCTCTGCAATTGTCATGATGGATAAGTATCTGCCTGTACTTCTCAGCATTGAGGAGACCCTTAATGCTCACCAAATCCCCAACTCCATTTGCAGAAATGTGGCCCCAAACTTGCAAGGAACTTCTACCATGCTTCACTGTTGCCTGCAGACATTCATTCTTGTACCGCTCTCTCGCCCTTCAGCGAACAAACTGCTTTCTCCTACAGCCAAACATTTAAAATTATGACTCATCAGTCAAGAACACCTGCTGATACTTTTCTGCACTTCAGTTCCTATGTTTTTGTGCATAGTTCAGTTGCTTGACCTTGTTTTTACATTGGAAGTATGGCTTTTTGGCCGCAAGTCTTCCATGAAGACCATTTATGACCAGACTTCTTCGAACAGTAGATGGGTGTACCTGGGTCCCATTGGTTTCTGCCAGTTCTGAGCTGATGGCACTGCTTGACATTTTCCGGCTGTGAAGGGAAGTAAGCATGATGTGGCTTTCATTTGCTACCCTGTTTCCTTGACTGACTATTGCCTCTACAGTCCTCAATGTTGCCAATTTCTTTGTGCTTCTTCAGAAGAGCTTGGACAGCACATCTAGTAACCCCTGTCTGCCTTGAAATTTCTGCCTGGGAGAGACCTTGCTGATGCAGTATATCTACCTTGTGTCTCAAGAGGTTCAGCTTAAAGGGAAACTGATCCCAAATTTTTTTCTTTCGTGATTCAGATAGAGCATGCAATTTTAAACTTTCTAATTTACTCCTATTATCATTTTTTCTTTATCTCTCTATCCGAAAGAAAAATTTTGGGTTCAGTGTCCCTTTAAATCCCTCCAATCTAGACTAGATGAATTGGAAGAACGTTCTAGGAGCAATAATATTAGAATAGTAGGGGTCCCAGAAACTGTGCAATTTAATGTTTCAATCAAATTTGCCTCCTCTTACCTTCCACAATTATTAGGGGATACAATATTTAATACCCCGATGCAGATAGAAAGAGCCCACAGAATAGGAAAGGAAGCATAACGATGACACAGTTACGTAAAGAACAATTATTGTAAAATTCCTCAATTTCCAAGATAAAATCCATATACTCAGATTAACCCCTTAATGACAACTGACGTACCAGGTACGTCATGCAAAAACTAACTGTTAATGACAATAGACGTACCTGGTATGTCAGTTGTCTAACAGAGTGCTGGAAGTGATCACAATCGCTTCCAGCCGCTCTGAGGGTATTGCAGTGATGCCTCGATATGGAGGCATCCTGCAATACCCCTTTACAAGCCTCCGATGCAGAGAGAGCCACTCTGTGGCCCTCTCTGCACCGGTAGCGATGGTGCCGTTGTCCGGGTGGGAGGAGGGAGCGTGTGCGTGCGTGCACGATGCGCGCGCGTGCACGGTGTGCGTGTACACGATGCACATGCACATTGCACGTGTGCACAGGGGCGCGCGTGCACGTGCGCGCATTAGCCACACTGACACCAATGAAGGAACTGGAAGGAAGGGGAAAAAAAAGTTTTTTTGTTTTTTTTTACATATAAAAGGATCTGGGAGGGGGAGGGGGAGGGGGTGGGGGTATTGTGGGGGAGCTGCTACACTACAGAAATAATTACAAATAAAAATAAAAGTTATTAATAAAATTAAAATACTTTGGTTTGTGGGGCCAAACTGGGTACTGGCAGACAGCTGCCAGTACCCAAGATGGCGGTAATTAGGTAGGAGAGAGGGTTAGAGAGCTGGAGGGGGGGGGGGACAGGGAGGTTGGTGCTAAGGCAGGGGTCCATCACAACTAAAATATTTTATTATTTTTATTTAAAAAAAAAAAAAAAACTCTTTTATTTAGTACTGGCAGACTTTCTGCCAGTACTTAAGATGGCGGGAACAATTGTGGGGTGGGGGAGGGAAGAGAGCTGTTTGGGAGGGATCAGGGGGTGGGATGTGTCAGGTAGGAGGCTGATCTCTAAAATTAACCCTGCAAGCTCCCTACAAGCTACCTAATTTAACCCCTTCACTGCTGGGCATAATTCACGTGTGGTGTGCAGCAGCATTTAGCGGCCTTCTAATTACCAAAAAGCAATGCCAAAGCCATATAAGTCTGCTATTTCTGAACAAAGGGGATCCCAGAGAAGCTTTTACAACAATTTCTGCCATAATAGCACAAGCTGTTTGTAAATAATTTCAGTGAGAAACCTAAAATTGTGAAAAATGTAAAGTTTTTTTTTTATTTGCTCGCATTTGGCGGTGAATTGGTGGCATAAAATATACCAAAATGGGCCTAGATCAATACTTGGGGTTGTCTACTACAATACACTAAAGCTAAAATTAACCCTACAAGCTCCCTACAAGCTCCCTAATTAACCCCTTCACTCCTGGGCATAAAACACGTGTGGTGCGCAGCGGCATTTAGCGGCCTTCTAATTACCAAAAAGTAACCACAAAGCCATATAAGTCTGTTATTTCTGAAAAAGGGGATCCCAGAGAAGCATTTACAACCATTTGTGCCATAATTGCAGAAGCTGTTTGTAAATAATTTCAGTGGGAAACCTAAAGTTTGTGACAAAATTTGTGAAAAAGTGAACTTTTTTTTTTATGTTATCGCATTTGGCGGTGAAATGGTGGCATGAAATATACCAAAATGGGCCTAGATCAATACTTTCGGATGTCTTCTAAAACAAAATATATACATGTCAAGGGATATTCAGGTATTCCTGACAGATATCAGGGTTCCAAAGTAACTAGCGCTAATTTTGAAAAAAAGTGGTTTGGAAATAGCAAAGTGCTACTTGTATTTATTGCCCCATAAATTGCAAAAAAAGCAAAGAACATGTAAACATTGGGTATTTCTAAACTGAGGACAAAATTTAGAAACTATTTAGCATGGGTGTTTTTTGGTGGTTGTAGATGTGTAACAGATTTTGGGGGTCAAAGTTAGAAAAAGTGCGTTTTTTTTCATTTTTTCCTCATATTTTATCTTTTTTTTTTTTTAGTAAATTATAAAATATGATGAAAATAATGGTATCTTTAGAAAGTCCATTTAATGACGAGAAAAACGGTATATAATATGTGTGGGTACAGTAAACGAGTAAGAGGAAAATTACAGCTAAACGCAAACACTGCAGGAATGTAAAAATAGCCATTGTCATTAAGGGTAAGAAAATTGAAAAATGGTCCGGTCATTAAAGGGTTAAACAGACAAAAACATAATTTATGCTTTCCAGATAAATTCCTTTCCTTCCGGATAGGGAGAGTCCACAGCTTCATTCCTTACTGTTGGGAAATACAAAACCTGGCCACCAGGAGGAGGCAGAAGAATAAAATAAATAATAGGGGACCACCTTCCTATCTTAGGAAGGAAAACATAATTTATGATTACCAGATAAATTCCTTTCCTTCCGGATAGGGAGAGTCCACGGCTTCATTCCTTACTGTTGGGAAAACTATACCCAAGCTCCAGAGGACACTGAATGTGCATAACAGGAGGGAACAAAAGGGAAGAGGCGGACCTTATTCTGAGGGCACCACAGCCTGCAAAACTTTTCTCCCGAAAGCTGCTTCAGCCGAAGCAAAAACATCAAACTTGTAAAATTTTGAAAAAGTATGTAAGGAGGACCAGGTAGCCACCTTACAAATATGATCTATAGAGGCCTTGTTCCTAAAGGCCCAAGAGGAAGCCACTGCTCTAGTGGAATGAGCCGTTATCCTCTCTCGTAAGCTAAGTGGATGACACTACTTAACCAAAAGATAGGGAAGTTGAAGTAACCTTATGCCCCTTACACTTCCCTGAATGGACAACAAAGAAAGAGGAAGATTGTCTAAACTCCTTAGTAGCCTGAAGATAGAACTTCAAGGAGCAAACCACATCCAAATTGTGAAGTAAGGGTTCCTTCGATGAAGAAGGATTAGGGCACAAGGAAAGAACCACAATCTCCCGATTGATGTTGCGATCTGACACAACCTTAGGAAGAAAACCTAATTTAGTTTGTAAAACTGCCTTATCTGCATGAAAAAGCAGATAAGGGGGCTCACATTGCAAAGCAAAGATCTCAGAAACTCTGTGCACAGATGCAATAGCCAATAAAAAGAGAACCTTCCGGGGGGGTGGAGCCAACTACCGCAGTGGCAGGACGCATCTTAGCCGAGCTCCTGAACCCAGTATAGAATTTGCTTCTACCCTCTAGATTAATTTACCTCTACCTGGACATATTTTGTCTTGTGGCGAGCTAACAAACCCTGCTACATCTTGGTAGACTTCAAGAACTGCAACTCAGATGGCAAGGCTAATTTAAGTATGACGGGAAAGTCACGCAGCGGTCAACTACACAAGCATGGGAGCCATCTTAAGTATTTAGTCTACCAGCTTCTACGTTCTAGCTACCTGTCCTCCCTGTCGGGCTGATCCTGAATCACAAGTTACTGTGCAGCCCCTGCTCCTCTATGGCAGCGGGTGCAAGGAGTTCAGTGTCCCTCTCTAACTGATAATATATAGCGGGAGCCGCCATTTACCCTACCAAGGGAGTGACCACCAAGCAGCGTATACCCCCGATCCCTCTGCTGTGCCACCGGCCTTAAGAATGATAGATCTGGCCTACATCCTAGCTGAGCTTGACTCTCGACTCGAGAGCAAGGAAGCTGCGAAAATCCGTGAGGTGATGTGTGACAACGACCTAGCCACCACGGTATGTATAGCACCCGGAGAGGAAAAAACTTCTCCACAGGGACAGAGTACGCATCCTGAAGAGAGTGTAGGGCAGGAGCTAGCGTGGCCTGTGTCTCCCCTCCAGGTGCTGTACATACCATGGTGGCTAGGTCGTTGTCACTCATCACCTCATGGATTTTCGCAGCTTCCTTGCTCTGAGGATAAGACAGCCTGTGATCCGACTTCGCACTTCACATTTCAGTAGATGTGGTATGTAACTGTTGCTGCGATCTCCGTGCAGCGATGTGCTCTGACCAAACTGTAGGTAGGCCTACTGGTAAGTCCTGGGTAGGGGTTCTCCCAGTGGGGCGGCTAACCGCGGACCTTAGGGTTAAAAGAAGATATTGCCAGGGATTGGGGGTATACGCTGTTAGGAACTTGGCAAAGGGAATTATGTCCATGCTGGACACCATGAGACCAATTACCTCCATACACTGAGCTACAGATGGCCTTAAGGAGGTCCAGAGCAGAGGGCAAGACATGCCGAAGCTAGCTTGCAACGTCTCTGATCTGTTAGAAATATTCTCATGGATATCGAGTCTATTATAGTACCCAGAAATTCTACCCTGGTGTTTGGAAAAAGAGAACTCTTTTCAAAGTTTATCTTCCATCCATGAGATCGAAGAAGAGAGAGAAGAGATACTAAATGGTTCTCCGCTAGATAAAAAGATGGTGCTTGAATCAGAATGTCTTCCAAGTAGGGAGCTACTGCTATACCTCGGGTTCTGGCGATGGCCAGGAGAGCCCCTAGAGTCTTTGTAAAGATTCTTGGAGCAGTCACTAGACCAAACGAAAGTGCAATGAACTGGAAGTGCTGATCCAGGAATGCAAACCTTAGGAACTGGAAGTGGTCCCTGTGGATTGGAACTTGAAGGTAGACATCCTTCAGATCTATAGTGGTCATAAACTGTCCTTCCTGAACTAGAGGAAGGATGGACTTTTTTGTCTCTATCTTGAATGAGGGGAAATTAAGAAACTTGTTTAAGCACTGTAGGTCCAGAATCGGGAAAGTTCCCTCCTTCTTTGGAACCACAAACAGGTTTGAATAGTATCCCAAACCTCTTTCTGCGACAGGAACCGGGACCCTAAGGAGAACAGATTCTGCACACAAAAATCTGAGCTATTACCTCCAGGACTTATGGATCCTGCATGTCCCTGAACCAAGCGTCTAATAAACAGCGACAGTCTGCCCCCTATACAATAGAGCTTTGGATTGGGGGCAGCCCCTTCATGCCGACTTGGTTTTGGCGGGCTTCTTGTTCTGCTTGGATTTATTCCAGGATTGAGCTGTCTTCCAAGTGCTCTTGGTTTGCTTGGGCTTAGAGGCGACTACTGACGTTGGTACTTTTCATAGCGAAAGGAACGAAAATGAGATCCTTGTCCCTTAGATTTGTTCTTTTTATCCTGCGGTAGGAAGGCACCCTTGCCCCCTGTAACCATGGAGATAATGGAGTCCAGTCCTGGACCAAATAAAATATTTCCCTTAAAGGGGAGGGTAAGTAGTAAGGACTTCAGCCAGAGCGACAGACTAGTCTGTACTAAAAAAACAGAAATCTTAGCATTCAGGCTAATAATCTGCATGTTTGCATCACGGATAAAATAATTAGCAATTCTCAAGGCTCTTATTCTTTCTTGGATAACATCGAGGGGACCCTCCACCTCAATCAAATCTGCTAAGGAGTCGCACCAGTAGGCCGCAGCTCCAGCAAGTGAGGCAACAGCCGCTGCCAGTTGAAATAAGTATATGCTGAAACATTTTTCTGAGAAAAGTTTTCATCTTCTTATCCAACGGTTCTCTGAATGGCGAGCTATCCTCAAGTGGGATAGTAGTAAGCTTGGCTAGCATGGAGATAGCGCCATCCCCCTTAGGGACAGAATACCACAACTCCAGCTGAGAGTCCGGGACCGGGAATAATGTTTTAAAGGCAAACTAAAGGGAAAAGAAAGATCCAATTCTATCCCACTCATTCTTAATAATGTTCGCCATTTATACAGGTACAGGAAAAGTTAGCGGCACTACCTTGTCCTCGTACACTCTGTGCCTCTGGAACCTCTAATATCGACAGAACCTCTTTTAGAAGAAAACGTAAGTGTTTAATTTTAAATCTAAAGGCTGGCTCCTCCGCAGCCAGAGGCCTAGAGGTAGCAGACTCCGATCCAGAGTTCATCCTCTGAAGACTCAGAGTGTGACCCATCCTTGGATACTTGAAAAACAGACAAATCTAATAAATAACTGGATGACCCCTGGACCAGAGAGCTATGTTTAACCTTTCGCTTGTGCTTGGCAGGGTGAGGTAAAGCACTAAGAGCCTTAGACACGCTGTCTTTAACTGCACGGTAAAATCTGATGGTAAAAGGCTCCCTCCAGATCAGGCATGCTACGGGAAGCTGCATGTGATGAGGGAGATGACTGATGGGTATGCACCTCACGGGACGGCAAGTCCTCAGAGGGGGACGGCTCAGTAGTTCTAAAGGGGTTAACCTTCTTAGACATAATAACCTTGTTGATACATATGGAACATAGTTGAGAGCGGGCATACCAAGGCCTCCTCGCAATATAGACAGGTATTACTATTAGGAATAGAGGGAGTACCCTCAAGCATATCAGAATCCTCCATAGCTTGCACTAATAACAGTAGGACACAGAATACATTTTCTTTTTATTTCTCACAAAACGGCACCTTTATACTCCCAATGACTGGGGCACTCACCATCTCCTAGACCCAGGCAAACAGAGAAACAAACATCTTCTCCGACAGCTTGCTCGGTCAGAAAAGAGAAAACGAAAGTGTGACCACCTCTGCTATGAGAAAAAGTGCGCCAAGCTACAAGCTGTGCAGCGTTCAAAGTGAAAGTAAAAACCTGTGTGTTCCATTACCGCATAACAACAGTCTATGAGCCCAATAAATCTCACACATAAAGCAGCATAAATCAAAGGATCACATTTGATTAATCCCCACTGTTCAATAACCTCCCTCAGGAGATATTAACCCAAGATTCTATTAAGATAAAAGGAGCCACACTGTGACCCTGTCTTCAGCATTTTCAACATATGTAAAAATTGAAACAATCTTACCAGAATCCATGCTGTGGAACAGAAACACAGCCTCTCAAGTGTAACATTTTTATAGCATCGTTCCTGACATGGACTTGAGTGAAGATAAAGCAGACAGTGAAACTCATCAACACTGGTTGCTTTAGGAGCTGTTAGCAGGCAGTCTGGATGGGTTCACAGGAAGACTCTCCCTGCATCTCCAGACTCTAACTTTCGTCAGTGCTTTCACTGAGAGGCCGACAAGACTACTTAAAACTCCAGTTCTATATCAGAAGGCATATACCCCTCCTGAGGAACAACTCCAAAATCTTCTGACACTTCTCTGCTATCCTCCTGTGATGAAAGGCAAAGAATGACTGGGGGATAGGGGAAGTGGGAGAGGTATTTAAGCCTTTGGCTGGAGTGTCTTTACCTCCTCCTGGTGGCCAGATTCAGTATTTCCCAACAGTAAGGAATGAAGCCCTGGACTCTCCTTATATTAAGAAGGAAAACAGAATACAGATGGAAATGATACTCTACTCACATACTTAGATTCCTCTAATTTACCTTTCTTGACCACACTACAGAGAGAAGATTTAGAATCCCCTATTACTTTGCCCAAAATTGCAGCAGCTATCAAAGATTTCAAAAATGGTAAAAGCCCCGGACCTGATCGATTCACTGCCAAATACTACCAATTCTTGGCTCCAACTCTCATTCCCCAATTACTTACCATATACAATAATATCTCCTCTTCCAAACCCTTCCCACCCTTAATGCTAGAGGCTCATGTTGTAGCCGGTTAAATCCCCAGATACACCTCAAACTTTTCACCCATTATCCTTACTGAACATTGACACAAAACTCTATACTAAAATTCTGGCTGCATGCTTAAATAAACTTCTCCCTAGTCTAATACATGTTAGCCAAGTAGGCTTTATGCCTTATAGAGAAGCCAGAGACAATACAATAAAAATTATCGACTTGATTGAATATACCACTAAAACTAAAACCCCAACTATCTTCGAGTCCCTGGACGCGGAGAAACTTTTGACAGATTAAGTTGGGACTTCCTTAAACAAACATTAATAAGATTTGGCTACCCAGAAGATTATATATCAAAAATAATGGCATTATATAGCACCCCAAGTGCCAATATCAAGCTTAATGACTCCCTTTCTTATCCCTTTCCAATTTTTAATGACATGAGTCAAGAGTGCCCGCTATCGCCCCTTCTTTTTATCCTGGCAATGGAGGTCCTAGCGACTAGGATACGCATGAATAGGAACATTTCCAGTATTAAAATCCATGAGAAGGAATATAAAACATCTCTATATGCCGATGATATTTCTGACTATCATCAACCGTTTACCTTCATTAAAAGAACTCAATAGTGAGATTCAATTATATGGGGAGTACTCCCAATTTCAAATAAATGCATCAAAATCGCAATTCATGAGTATAGAAATCCCAGACACAATTATTAACCAAATAACATTGACTTATTTATATAAAGTCCATAAGACCTCATTAAAATATCTGGGGATACAAATCACCAAAGACCCACAAAATTTATACTCGGCAAACTATTTACCTTTATTAACCCCTTAGTGACCAGACCATTTTTCAATTTTCTTACCCTTAAAGGGATACTAAACCCAAATTTTTTCTTTCATGATTCAGATAGAGCATGCCATTTTAAGTAACTTTCTAATTTACTCCTATTAGCAAATTTTCTTCATTCTCTTGCTATCTTTATTTGAAAAAGAAGGCATCTAAGATAAGGAGCCAGACAATTTTTTGTTCAGACTCTGAACAGCACTTGTTTAATGGTGGCTGACATTTAGCCACCAATCAGCAAGAACAACACAGGTTGTGAACCAAAAATGGGCCAGCTTCTAAACTTACATTCTTGCTTTTCAAATATGATAGTAAGAGAATGAAGAACAATTGATAATAGGAGTAAATTAGAAAGTTGCTTAAAATTGCATGCTCTATCTGAATCATGAAAGAAAAGATTTGGGTTCAGTGTTCCTTTAAGGACCAGGGCTAGTTTTACAATTCCGCTGTGTCTGTGTTTAGCTGCAATTTTCCTCTTACTCATTTACTGTACCAACACATATTATATACCATTTTTCTCGCCATTAAATGGACTTTCTAAAGATACCATTATTTTCATTATATCATATAATTTACTATATTTTTTTTTTTAAAAATATGATGAAAACATGGAAAAAACACACTTTTTCTAACTTTGACCACCAAAATCTGTTACACATCTACAACCACCAAAAAGCACCCATGCTAAATAGTTTCTAAATTTTATCCTGAGTTTAGAAATACCCAATGTTTACATGTTCTTTGCTTTTTTTGCAAGTTATAGGGCAATACGTGCAAGTAGCACTTTGCTATTTCCAAACCATTTTTGTTTCTCAAAATTAGTCATAGTTACATTGTAACACTGATATCTGTCAGGAATCCCTGAATAACCCTTCACATGTATATATTTTTTTAGTAGACAACCCAAAGTATTGATCTAGGCCCATTTTGGTATATGTCATGCCACAATTTCACTGCCAAATGCGATCAAATAAATAAAATCGTTAACTTTTTCACAAACTTTAGGTTTCTCACTGAAATTATTTACAAACAGCTTGTGCAATTATGGCACAAATGGTTGTAAATGCTTCTCTGGAATCCCCTTTGTTTAGAAATAGCAGACATATATGGCTTTGGCGTTACCTTTTGGTAATTAGAAGGCTGCTAAATGACGCTGTGCACCACACTTGTATTATGCCTAGCAGTAAAGGGGTTAATTAGGGAGCTTGTAGGGTTAATTTTAGCTGTAGTGTAGTGTAGTAAACAACCCAAAATATTGATCTAGGCCCATTTTGTTATATTTCATGCCACTATTTCACCGCCAAAGGCAATCAAATAAAACAAATCGTTAACTTTTTTACTAACTTTAGGTCTCTCACTGAAATTATTTACAAACAGTTTGAGCAATTATGGCACAAATGGTTGTAAATGCTTCTCTGGGATCCCCTTTGTTCAGAAATAGCAGACATATATGGCTTTGGCGTTGCTTTTTGGTAATTAGAAGGCCGCTAAATGCCGCTCCACACCACACTTGTATTATGCCCAGCAGTTAAGGGGTTAATTAGGTAGCTTGTAGGGTTAATTTTAGCTTTAGTGTAGAGATCAGCCTCCCACCTGACACATCCCACCCCCTGATCCCTCCCTGATCCCCCTCAAACAGCTCTCTTCCCTCCACCACCTCACAATTGTCACCGCAATCTTAAGTACTGGCAGAAAGTCTGCCAGTACTAAAATAAAAAGCATTTCTTTTAAATTGTTTCTGCAGTGTTGGACCCCCCCTTAGCCCCCAACCTCCCTGATCCCCCCATACAGCTCTCTAACCCTCTCCCCTCTTCCTATTTAACACCATCTTCGGTACTGGCAGCTCTCTGCCAGTACCCAGTTTGCCAAAACAAGTGTTTTTTTTTGTATAGATCAAAACATTTTCTCCCTCTCCCAGATCCCTTGCCCAAGATTTTTTCCCTCTCCCTCCTCATTGTGCGCACTTTAGTTTTGCTACAGGAACCGGATATTACCATTGATGGGTCGCCCACCCACCTCCCTGCTATGGCTAAAAAAAGGATATTGCAGGATGCCTCAATATTGAGGCATCACTGCAATACCCTGAAAGCGCCTGGAAGCGATCATCATCGCTTCTAGCACTTGAAACCCCAGACAACGTGTAAGGCACGTCCTTGGTCCTTAACTGACACTTTTTGGAGTACGTGCCTAGGGAGATTACATGCTGTAAAAATGAATATCCTACCCAAGATTCTGTATATTTTTCAGACAGTCCCAGTAACCCTTCCTGTCTCATTCTTTCATAAACTACAAGGTATGCTGACCACCTTCTTATGGCAGAAACATTATAGAATTGCTAAATCCATCATTTATAGAACTAAACTTAGAGGTGGATTAGGTATGCCAAACCTCCAGCTGTACCATACAGCAGGAACGTTTGCCCGAATTGTTGACTGGTGTAAACATCCGACCCACAAAGAATGGTCACAACTAGTACATGACCTAGCTAGGAATAGTCAGTTGGGAGCTAGTTGTTGGGTACCTCACATACATAGGCAACTAAAGCTGATCACATCTACAATAACTAAACTAACATTGGACACCTGGGAAAAATTAATTATCAATTTCCCAAACATCTCATCCATTCCCTCTCCATTAACCCCGCTACGAAACAATCCAGAGCTCCAGATACCTCCTTTCAAACCAGATACACGCATAACAACTCTACAAGAGGCGTTTAATTGCCATTCTGTTATCTGTTATTTAAGATAAAACATACTATATAGGTTAAATGACGGCAAACTTAGACCCAAAATTGAATTACAGGAAAAATATGGAGAATTTTTTGTCACGTGGTTTAAATATCTTCAAACCATTTTATCACTTCAAACTATATGCCAATCTAGTATGCCCTCCAAAGGCTCCCTTTCTTCTATTTATCAAATGCTTCTGGACCAATACTCTAAGGATCTACCTCCATACACTACTAAATGGTCGGAAGAACTAAACATTCAGACAACCCCTAAAGAGTGGTCCAAAATTTTTATTAACATGAGCAGCCATACTTCCTACATAGCAAAATTAGAATCTAACCTAAAACTTTTATACCGTTGGTATTATACTCCAACCAGGTTGGCATCTATTTTCAAACATACAAACCCTACATGTTGGAGAAATTGTGGTGAATTGGGAAACTTCAAGCACATTTGGTGGACTTGCCCTGACATTACCCAATATTGGCAAGAAATAAAATTAGCTATTGACCAAATTATTAGTATACAAATTCCCCTGGACGAACCGTATTATTGTTGAATAACCTTCCTAAAATAAAATGTAAATTGAGGAACAGATTGATACTTCTTTTGCTTAATTGCGCTAGAAGATTGATCCTTCTGAATTGGAAATCGACCACAATTCCATCCTTAATGGACTGGAAGGTGCTGGTCACTCGCACTCTGGCGTTAGAAAAATATCAATACGCAAATACCAAGCGCATGGATGATTTTCTGGATATGAATTCTCTATGGGAAGAGTATTGTAATCCTCACTCATAATGTATTTTGTCTGATATCCTAAGAAATTAAACATAGCCAAGATAACCCAAGATTCCTTATATTTAATAAACTGTGCCGAGACCTTAGTTAAGCCTGTTTTATGCAAATAACGTAACAGTGGAATACAGTATATGAGATGAGAGATATATGATGTACAGTTACTCCTATTGTTGACTGTGTCGAATGTTTTTCTTCTACTATTCTTCATGAGAAAATGTAAACTTATAACACCATGTAAATATAATGTAAGAAGACCAATGTAAAAGCTTTTTCATGTTGCATAAGCTGTTATATTTTGTTTTCATTAATAAAAGAAAATAAAAAAAATAAAAAATCTCACCCCAAAAAACCCCAATCAAAATCTAACCCTACTCTAACACCTAACACCCATCTAAATTAAACCCCCGAAATTTACATTATTTTTTTTTTAAATCTAACTAAAAAAAGATAAGGGAGAAGCCACTGTTATTTTAGATAAAATATACTATATAGGTGAGATCAACACACAATTACAAAATACAGACAAGTATAGGAAATTATAAAATAATTTATTAGCTAGTATAAAAAAGAGATTATATTCGTCCTTGAAGAAGATTTTAATCAAGATCTGATAAATAAATAATAAGTGATTAGGAATTCAACTGAAAACCTAAAGGTGACGCACTAGTAACATATAATAAAAAGGGAAAAAGTGTCATATAAAATTGGTAATAATAAAAAATTGTAATGGATGAAAAGACAATGGGGCCAATATATTGTTGTGCGAACGGACATGATATGATGTAGCGTATCATGTCCACCGCACATCAATAAATGCCGACAGCATACGCTGTCGGCATTTAAAATTGCACAAGCAGTACTTGTGACCTTCTTGTACCGCTCTCTGCAGATTCGCGGCCAATCTGGCCGCTAGCAGGGGGTGTCAATCAGCCCGATCATATAGGATCGGGCGGATTGATGCCTGCGGCCTCAGAGCAGGCGGGCAAGTTATGGAGCCGCAGGCATCAATCAGCCCGATCGTATAGGATCGGGCGGATTGATGCCTGCGGCCTCAGAGCAGACGGGCAAGTTATGGAGCAGTAGTCTTTAGACGGCTGCTTCATAACGTCTGTTTCCGGCGAGCCTGAAGGCTTGCACGGAAACAGGGGCATCAAGCTCCATTCAGAGCTTGATAATTCGGCCCCTATCTGTATAAGTGACTTATAACAACAATAAGAATAAAATACAGTAATTATTGTAATAAATGCAATCAAAATGTGAACATCACAAAAAGCTGTTTTAAAGAAAAAAAGTCAAAAATCCCAAATGTGAAAGGATATGTGAGAGAAACAGTTTTTCTGGACATGAAATCAAAAAGGTGTGGAATAGTCACTATTCTTGATAGGAGACTTGTGAATAAGTCCAAAAGGAATACTGGAAAAATGGGGCTTGCTCCACTTTGGTAAACAACTACCTAAATTAAACTATATTAACCCCTAAACCTAACACCCCCTAACTTTAACATAATTAAAATACACCTAAATTAAAGTTACAATTACTAACTACCTATTTAAAAA
Organism: Bombina bombina; assembly: GCF_027579735.1. Taxonomy (NCBI): domain Eukaryota; kingdom Metazoa; phylum Chordata; class Amphibia; order Anura; family Bombinatoridae; genus Bombina; species Bombina bombina. The sequence goes on along the minus strand of NC_069499.1, from coordinate 853,892,208 downwards.
TAAATACAAACTTACCTGTGAAATAAAAATAAACCCTAAGCTAGTTACAATATTACTATATACTAACTACCTAGTTAAAATAAATACAAACTTACATGTGAAATAAAAATAAAACCTTAGCTTAAACAAAAAAAAAACTAACATTACTTGTTTAAAAAAAATCTAATACCAAAAATAGAAAACCTCTATCGCAACTATGATAGGGAATAGTTCCAACAGGGTCAGGTTCTTAGTTAGACCCGCCCTCACCCAATCAGCCGGCCAAGGAGCCGCACTCCATTCTCCATTTAAATAAGCACCATACCCAAAAAACCCTGCTGCATACGTAAGGAGGTGCAGCATTTGGTTTGAAATAGGGTCTTTCCTCCATAGGCAGACACCGTTGAAGTTTCTCAAAAAGTCTTCCCAAACCTTGAGATCTTCCTTCATCTCGGTAGACACCCTGAGCCTAGATCTATGCCCCCTAGGACCCTGCAGCTGACTCTCCAGCCGCATATTAAAGATTCTACCCATCGGTATCACCCGACCTGTAAAATTCAGCAACCCCAGCAGGGGCTGTAGTTCCTTGATGGAAATAGAGTCAGCGCTAGCCATGGATGAAGCCACCTGCAACAGATGGTCAACCTTGTCCCTAGAAAGCCTGCACTCTGCTGCCCAGGTATCTATCTCAATCCCTAGAAAAGTCAGACAGGTACAGGGGCTCCGTTTTGTCATTCGCCAAAGGAACGCCGAATCTCCCCATCATATCTTGCATGATCGCCATCAAGCGAGCGCATTGTCAGAATCAGCCTCTCCCACCAGTAGAAAGTAGTCCAGGTAGTGGGCCACGGCCCCACCCCCAGACACCTTTTGCACTACCCAGTGTAAAAACGAGCTAAAACTTTCGAAAAGCGAACACTACAGCAAGCATCCCATGGGAACGCATTTATCAACATAGAATGCCCCGTCCACCTTCATGCCCATAAGCCTGAATGCAGACGGATGCAGGGGCAGGAGCAAAAGACTGGTAATGTATCAAGCTCATTACCGGGTGAATGGCGTCATTCACTGACGCCCCTTTTGGGAAGGACAGGTGGTGTATCAGTCTAAACTTCCCTGTATCCTTCTTAGGTACAACCCCCAATGGGGATACCACCAGATCAGGCAAAGGCTTCTCCCAAAAGAGGCCAGCCACCCTGCCCAAATCCACTTCCTTGCCCAACTTGTCCCGTACTACCTCCGGGTATTTATAGGCCAACTTAAGGTTACGGTGGACTGTGGACCCCACCACTTGCCCACACACGGGAATTCTAAATCCCCTCTCCAACCCCATCCTGATCAGTTGAGCAGACTAAGGATCAGGGTAATTCGCCAGCCATGGCCCCATAGCTGATGGATTAAGGGGTGTTGGGGCCCTTGTTACCAGGACCCCCTTTTGAGGCTGGCTTCTCCGTGCCAGGCTCCCTCCTCCTACTGCATTCCACCCCGGGGTGTTGACCACTGCAGAATTTGCAGATGTGACGAAAGGAGCAGTTTGCCCCCTGTCACATTGCTTGTCCTGGAATTTTCAGCACTCCCTACCCCGCTTTTTTGGCCACTTCCTGGCGCGGCACCTGTGGGCCGCTTGCCATGCCCTCAATCCCCAATTTTGGCCACAGATGGAGATCCTGAGTCCCAAAATGCAGTAGAGGGTACCATCCTGCAGGTCCTGGAGGCCCAGACCCCCCTAACAGCACTCCTAGTTCCAAGCTGGGGGGCTACCCGGTGCCTAGCTGAAGGAGTAGGTGTTACCACATCTTCAGTGTCTGATGCTCCGCTTCCTTTTGCAGATCCCCTCATTCCGGCACCTCCTGTAAGACCTCACAATTCCGCTTAGGTGGCACAGACTTTCTCCTAGAGCGCTGCATTGCTGGATCACTGGATCACAAACACACAGGAAAGCTCCTTTGAAGTCTGGAACCAGGAACAAAGAGGGCCGGATCCACTGCAGCCAAGACCTATAAAGGTAAGCAGAAATACCCGTCCCCACATTTGCAACAATGTATCTGACCTAGTACCCTCCAGACTTCAACTCAGTTATCCTTTAATTTTGTTACAGCCCCACTAGAGGGCCCTGAACTTCCATACTCTCGGCTAGATTACGAGTTTTGCGTTAGGCTCAAAAGCAGCGTTAACTACCGCTGATATTACGAGTCTTGCAGGTTTAGGGGCCCCGCACACTTTTTTGGCCTTACCGCAAAACGACTTACGTAAACTTTGTAAACCCTTTTTTCTATGGGACTTCCATAGCACTGGTATTACGAGTCTGTCCTGGGAGGCCAAAAAGTGAGCGGTACACCCTACCCTGTCAAGATCCCTAACGCATTTTAAAGTCAGTAGTTAAGAGTTTAATGGTACAACGCCGTAGTATAAAACTCATAACTAAAGAGCTAAAAAGTACACTAACACCCATAAACTACCTATTAACCCCTAAACTGAGGCCCTCCAGCATCGCAAACACTAAAATAAAATGTTTAACCCCTAATCTGCTGCTCCGGACATCTCCGCCACTATAATAAACATATGAACCCCTAAACCTCTGCACTCCCGCCTCGCAAACACTAGTTAACTATTATTAACCCCTAATCTGATGTCCCTAACCTCGCCACCACCTACTTTATACTTATTAACCCCTAATCTGTGTGTGTGTATATACAGTGGCCTCTAGTTATCAAGGTCTGATGGACCTGATCCGACAGTGCGGATCAGGTCCGACAGACCTCTCTGAATACGGCGAGCAATACGCTCGCCGTATTCAGCATTGCACCAGCAGCTCACAAGAGCTGCTGGTGCAACGCCGCCCCCTGCAGACTCGTGGCCAATGGGCTGCCAGCAGGGGGGTGTCAATTAACCCGATTGTACTTGATCAGGTTGATTTCCGGCGATGTCTGTCCGCCTGCTCAGAGCAGGCGGACAGGTTATGGAGCAGCGGTCTTTGTGACCGTAGGCTCGCCAGAAACACGGGGCATCAAGCTCCATTCAGAGCTTGATACATATGCCCCAGTATGTGTATGTGTGTATATGTAAATGTGTGTGTGTATGTGTATATGCATGCATATGTGTGTGTGTGTGTGTTTGTTTCTAGCCTGTATTTATTTTTAAGTAATATATGTACCTTTGTAGCCATCTCTAGACTGATTCTGTTTCTAGTAAATTTTGTTTTAAAGCATTACTGTTTGCACAGAAATTGACAAAAATTCTGGCACCTAAAAATGGTCCTTTGCTCCCAGTAAATGGCCTGGTTTGGGGATAGATGTAAAGATCTAGCAAGGACCTGAAATCCAAAGCCATTGCCATCTCTTTTGAAAAGTTTACACACAGAAGCCAGGGTTAACACTCTCCACCGCATTCCTGCCAATTCCTTTAGTTCTAGTTCCCAGCATTGCCTAAGGGAGTAAACATACAGAAGTCAAAGGTTAAATCGCTCTTGCAAATATGTATGTAATGCAGAAGTTAACCATTATCTATCAACCATGTTTTTATTTATTGAATGGCAATAAATGTATATCAGTGCCTGAGTTTATGTTCTCAATAAAACATTAAAAAACACAGAAATTAATCTCTCCATCAAAAAATTAATTATACAATGTTGGATTATATTATTAAACTATGTGAGGTAAGGGAGATTCATTTGGAATTTCAGTGCTTTTTAACTTAAAGGGACAGTAAACAATCATCAAGTATGCATATTAATTGTAATAAGCACAATGTTAAGTGCATTAGTTAATAAAGTATAGATCAACCACACTTTTAAAACTAAATATATAGTCATATATCGTTGTACCTTATCGCTCTGCTTCCTCCACACAAAGTCCCTGTAATTTTTTTTATCGTAGTCACTGCCTACAGTGGGCGGTTATGCAAATTATGCATACGCCCACTCCTCTCCGAGTAATGCGCGCTCACAGAGGACCATCATAGCGCTATAGTGCATGTTCTCCAGCCGCCGACGCTCGGTCACATGACATACAAATGTAAACAGTGGATTGCAATGCTATTCTTATTTGACACTGGAGGCTTTCTGGGTATTGACGCTGGAGGCTTTCTGGGCTCACGCGTTAGCTTGCAATTGTTCTGTGAGCGCGCCTCCATAGAGAAACTATGATGAGGTGATCGGTCCTCTTTGCATTATGACTACAAAAAAACCCCAACATTCTGAATTGGTGGTTGGCCAGATGGGGGAGCCAAAACTTAACCTTACGGATCATATATTAGGAAAAATATATAGTAAGCGAAAATTCAGAAGAGTTTATTAACAATAACAAAATATGATCTTTTAAAATAATGATCTTTTTAAAAAATAATAAGCAAAGTGAAAAAGAACGTTGACTGTCCCTTTAAACTCAGACGTTAAAGTAATTTTTTTTGCCATTTAATTTTCTAGCATTGTTACTGTAAATACAGGTTTATACGTGTGTGTGCATGATGTATATAGTGTGTTTAGTGTTTTGTTGTGTAGTTGTGTGTGCTGATTTCTACTTATATACATATACAGCACAAGCAACATGAAAATTGCTTACTGCCCTTCAAGCTACAGCAACATACAGACCAATATCTGGGACTAAATAAAAAGAGAGAAGCGCTCAACCTGGGAATGCACAATAGCAGAATAGCTTGTTCTATGGCTAGTTACCACCCAAGAAGCAGCCTCTTTTTGCGCAACATGTGCCTTTCACAGAGAAGAACTTTCCTGAGCATATCAGTCTGATCCTGACTTCACAGTACAGTCCAGCCCCGAAATACCAGGCAATCCCTCTCTGAACGAGAGAAACGTCAAAACCCCAGACATACGTTTCAGCCTATTGTGGGCCTCGCCAGTGAGGTGCAGCCATATTCCTCTAGGCACACTGAGCAACGTGTCCACGTCTGGATTCCCGCATCACACTTAGGGAGACTTCCCTAAGTGTCATAATTTGCATAAATAAAAAGAGAGAAGCACTCAACCTGGGAACGAACAATAGCATAATAGCTTGTTCTGTGGCTAGTTAACACCCAAGAAGCATCCTCTTTTTCCTCAAGATGTGCCTTTCACAGAGAATAACTGTCCTGAAGCATATCAGTCTGATTCTGACTTCACAGTACAGTCCAGCCCTGAAATACCAGGCAATCCCTCTCTGAACAAGAGAAACAGCAAAACCACAGACGTACGTTCGGCCTCAATAATTTTTCAGCCCCACTCTAATGCTACAGCACAGTTGGAGCACACCTTTAGGTAATGAGTCTGCTTTACAATCTATTTGTTGACTTAGTAAGATGGTGCGTGTAATGCTGATATATATCATTATACCTACAAGGTTATTTATAATATAGCTTTGTGCTCAGAGACATACTCTGTAATTTACTACATGCCATTTCAGACAGCTTTAGGGTTATAGGATCTGCCAGGTGAGGTCACAAAGATCATACTGCAGTGTTGGCTTCAGCAAAGCTTTGCAGACTCCAACAACCCATTAACAATTTATATGCTAACCTGCCTTAGTAAGAAGAGAATTGCTGCATCTAACCCTGTTAGATAATCAGATAGGTACAGCACGCACAGCTGTTTGAGGAAGGCTGTCACCGGTTATGGAAGACACAGGTTTCTCAGCAGGCACAGGCTAACCAATGGGTACTGCTGGTGAGACTTTCATGGGATGCCAGATAGGCATAGCTTCAGGAACAACAAGGTGAGCATATACAGGTATCAGGTGTATGTATGCATGGTGTCTGGATCAAGGTGAGCATACGCAGGTACGAGGCAAGCATGCTTAATCTCTGGAGCAAGGTGAGTGGGTGGAACATTGTCTTCCGCTTATTTAACATTTTAACTCATCAGTCCAGAGTACCTGCTGACACTTTTCTGCACCCCAGTTCCTGTGTTTTCGTGCATAGTTGAGTTGCTAGATGTAATGTTGTGCTACCTACTGCCCCTCCCATGGCCTCCGGAGGTCCACCAAACACTTCTCCAGTGGAGACATGGTCCCGCGACGAGCGGCCAGGTTGGGTTGCTGGGCTCTCTCCTGCGGCCACTCCAACATGGCGCCTGTGATGTGCCGAAGCTGTGGTAATGCCAGCGGCGTGCATGCAACGTTTGCCCAGAATCACATGGCCACGCTCCCTCCAGTAAGATACTCCACATCGGCTCCAAATTTTAATTACAAGTAAAGAGGAGATATGTCTAAATATTAGCTAATGCCACAACCCTTTGGTGGCTGTCAATCACACACATTCCCCATAAAGCACTGCTGCTCAGACAACTCAGTGCTCAGTTATTGAGAGAGTTTCCTAGTGTTCAGACCTCTGCTACCTTATACAGTGTCCTGCCTAAATTACCATGTATGAACCTTAGCTGCCTGCCCTGACCTTTCAGCTTGTCTTCCGCTTATAAACCTTTGCTGCCTGTACCGACCTCTGGCCTATTTATTTGAATACGATTACGGATCTTCCTTTATCAGCTTTGATTACCTACTCTGTTATACAGTGACTGTGCCTAAGCTAAGCTATAGGGCTTACCTAGTTCTATATATAACATAACCATTTAGATGGAAAGGATTGCAGGCTGCACTGTATATGGATAGTTAAAACAACAATTTATTAGTTACAGTTTAAAATTAAAGCACACTCCATAGTAATTACACCTAAGCAGCCTCTCCTGTGTGCTTGGGTGTAATTACTATGGAGTGTGCTTTAATTTTAAACTGTAACTAATAAATTGTTGTTTTAACTATCCATCTACAGTGCAGCCTGCAATCCTTTCCATCTAAATGGTTATGTTGTTCGTTTCTTCAGCGTTGGGAAATCGCTGTATTGAAAGGATTGTGCATTCGGTCTAGGTTCTGAGCTGACAGTGCAAGTGTAAGTGCTGCTGGATAGTGCAATCAATTGAGCTGAACATCAGGTGCGTACGGCGTTCCAGATCACCAGGAGAGTAACAGAGTTTGCCTGTACTGTGCTTCCCCTCCCTGCAGCGAGTAGGACCGACAAGACGCATTGCCTGAAGCTAAAAGGTATTGTCTGGTGTGGGGGCATACAGCCTAAACTTTGTGAAGAATTTGTCTGTTCCTTGTGAAGAAAAGATAAGGAATTTTTTCAATAGACTGTACCTGTATATTACTGAAATAGTACCTGCTTGTTCATATGCTCCATATATGCACATACACCTTGGGGCTCTTTTATCAAGACGTCACTTATATTGAGTATACCAGGATTTGACACGTACCAAGAGTTGGAAGTGAATATATATAAAGTCATTTATTTGCCATGCACACAGCATTTACAAGTTTTACAAAATCACTATACGCTTGCACACGAATATCACTCAGAAAGAATTTAGTTACTTATACAGTTTTGCCGACTATGGTGTACCTTGGAATCTTTGTATGAATGTTGATGTAGTTCTATATATATACCTGCTTAGAGGGACATTAAACCCCAAAAATATCTTTCATGATTCAGACAGAAAATACAATTTTAAACAACATCCCAATTTTCTTTCTATTATCTAATTTGCTTCATTCTTTAGATATCCTTTGTTAAAGAAATAGCAGTACACATGGGTGAGTCAACAACATGAGGTATCTATGTGCAGCCACCAATCAGCAGCTAATGAGCCTATCTAGATATGCTTGTCATGAAATAATATCAAGAGAATGAAGCAAATTAGATAATAGAAGTAAATTAGAAAGTTGTTTAAAATGGTATTCTCTATCTGAATCATGAAAGAAAAAAATTGGGTTTAATGTCCCTACCTATATATATATATATATATATAGATACATATATCCCAAGCCATTGGATTCCACCTAGTTCTTCAGTATCTTTCTACGTGCCTGACAAAATAACTGAGCCCAAATATGGATCCCGCTGGGATATCTGAAGCACTCACTGCCATCGCCCAACAGTTGCATGAAGCAACCATTTACAGCAAATTAGACCTACAAGGTACATATAATCTAGTCAGGGTCAGAGCAGGTGACGAGTGTAAAACAGCCTTTTGATCATGATATAGACACCATGAATATTTAGTGATGCCTTATGGATTGTATAACGCTCCTGCCACCTTCCAAAGTTTTGTAAATTACATACTACCAGACATCTTGGACATTTTTGTTGTAGTTTATCTAGACGACATTCTGGTTTATTATGCATCTTTTCCCGAACATATTAAACATGTACGAACAGTATTGTCTCTTCTTCAAATGCACCGCCTATGTGAAACTAGATACATGTGCCTTCAATGGTGTCACCACTGTCATATTTCTGAATCTGGGCTATGTGATATCCCCTGGTAAATTAGAAATGGACCCGATAAGATTAAGGCCATATTGGATTACATGCTCTGGTGTAACTAACCAGAACTTCTGGTAAGCGGGGTTACTGAGTGGAAGCAGAGATGCAAAGCTCCTGCTCCAAACCCTCACAGAGTGAATTTTTCGGAACCCCCCTGCAGCTTCTTGACAGCACAAGCACCGGGCAGGTTCCTCTAAGTCCTGCCACTGCCTGAATTCAATGCAGGAAGGAGATTAGGAACTGTCCTTACCCTGGAAGCCTATAAAAATTGAATGGCATGAAAAACAGCCGCCATATTTTCCGTGATTCACAGTGATATCGCTGCAAACAAAGGGACAGCTGGAATTCTGCTACATCTGCCTGGTTCAACTAGCAGTGAAAGCACCCCTTAAATAGCCCAGCCACATAACAGAGTGGGACTAAAAGTGGTGACACGTTTGAAAAGGATAATTAAAAAATATACATTCTTTTTCTGCAGTTCCTATTGGCTTACATCTTTCAAGCAAATGTTATATACTTCTACTTGCCTCTGGAACATCAGTTTATGAACTATATGCAGCTGATGTATTTGATATCTCACAAGCATGACAATCTGTATAAGGGACTGGTTTATGTGAAGAAATGTTCTGATGTGTTTTGTGCCTTAAGCAAATTGTGCTGTGGAAATTTGGGCCTGTGGTGTGGCCTAATTATTGATTGAGATATTGGGCTGAAAATAATATCCCTGAAACCTATACTCAGAAAAAAATAAACCTTTGAGTTTCACTGTCTCTACGTTGTTATCAACTTTAAACCTTGTGTGCAAACTGGACAGATTTCTGCACTCAACTTTCAAACAGCTAGCCACTCTGTTGGCAAATTTCAGTTCTCCACCACCATCTAGTGGATCACTATTGAAATCACAGCTAAATTCTGTTTATGTGAAACAAGGTTCTGTGATTTGTGCCTTAAAGGGGCAGTAAACCTAGAAAATAATGTTATATAATTCTGCACATAGTGCAGAATTATATAACATTAGCTTAGCGCCAGCTTTGTAAAGCAAAAGGTTAGATAGATATTTTACAACGAAAACAGAACGCCGCTCCTTGCTCTACTGAGCGGGTCTCTTATATTCTCCTAAGCGCATCGTGGCACGCTGTCTAATCACAGCCGGCCCGATTGCGCTAGTAAACTCAACGTAGCTCGTTCCCGCTACCAGACCAGAATGGAATCGAGCTATATTGAGTTTAATAGCGCGATCAGGCTCGCTATGACTAGACAGCGTGCCCGCAATGCGCTTAGGAGAAGAAAACAGACCCGCTCAGTAGAGCCAGGAGCGGCCATCTGTTTTTGTTGTAAAATATCTATCTAACCCTTTGCTTTACAAAGATGGCGCTAAGCTAATGTTATATAATTCTACATCATGTAGAAGCTGCCACAATAATACCTATGCACATGCCAATTCCCATTTTGCATATCACACACACTCTTTTAGCAGTCATATCTATGCTATTTTCATATTTTTTCTTTTTCATTTTTATACAGTCCTTTTTCCTTTCAAAGTTATCCTACTAGTTATTTCCAGTATTATCGGTATATGTATTTACCCCGTCTGGTTAGTTTTAGCTGTCCGTGAGAAGTTTTTTTTTTAGCTAGTCAGGCAACACATAGCTGTGATTGGATAGCTCGCCAATACGATTTTGACGTTTACTCTAGTTTGACAGAGTGATCTTGGCTCCGCCCCCATCTGGCTTCCTCCTCCCCTGAGATTGGAGAACTCCGTACACACCTTCTAGCATATGGAGTAGATTGGAGGGGGTGTAAACCGTTTAGTGGCGCCACGATTGTTTTTGGCAACATTGTGAGCTCAGAAGTATATAGTACGTTCTCTGGGAGAATTGGATCCTGACTAAGTCCTTATCCAGGCAGGTTTTATTCACCTTTTTTATAGATCATGTAGAGTAGAGTGTTTAGAGGGGAGATCCCCTCTAGTTATATTACGCTATGAGCCTTACCTACAAGAATGTATACATTATTCTATATAGATTGTCTTATTGCCATATATTGTTTCAAATATATAAAGCGTTGTGCATATGTATATATTATTTTTATAGATTTTTTCAATGTTATATATTATATGTTTAATTTTTTTCATCTATTGTGGTGATATATCATATAAACATAATATTGTAATGCTTGATATTGCGCACTGGTACCAAATAGCTTATGATATGATTGTAAACATGGGTCATCCCAGAGATTGTCTTATTTCTACAAATCTTATATGTATAACCTATGTCTTATTTCACTTGTGAGGTCATTGTTTTTTTTTTGGTTACTATGTCAACTAATTACCAACTGATGACACACACAAGTGTTTTTTAATAATTGTACAACCTATCAGATAGTCTTTTTTCCCTTTATATAACAAGTGTAGTTTAGTTATTTTTATTATAGCCTGAGGAAACAGCCCTGTAAGAGGCTGAGAAATGTGTCACTTTTAAAATAAAGATATTGATTTTATTCATACACTTGCTGTTGTGGTGATGCTCATTGCTATACCACTATGGGATTTTTCTGGATTATATCCTAGTGTTTGCTGTGGAGTTCAGTCAGCTGGGAGGCTGTGAAGTCCCAGTCTGCTCTTACTGCACCTGGAGGTGCTTTTTATCTTGTAAGTTCAATCATTTGTCTTCTATTCTCTCGCCCCTGACTATACGGTATTGGGCGATGGTTTTTTGCTCTCTATCCATATACGGGATCGTCACCTCAGTTTTTCAGACCTGATATGACTGCCGGTTGGGAACAGTGAGCTGGACTACTGCAAAGTTCCAGCCTGCCTCGCTAGCACCATTGGGTGCTTCACGTCTGTGACTCTGAGTATATTTCCAGCTTTTTTCACCAATATCATCTGTATCGGTGTTACTAGGCCATTGTGGCGCCTCTGTATCTTCTTTTGCAGATTACCAAGTACCAGGATTTGACCATCCTTTGACAGAGAGCTGCCTTCTCCTGGATTATATGGACCTTTTGTATATGCTGTTTTGTACAAATTTTTGGAGTAAGTGGGAAGCGCCCCCTATGGGATTTGGTGTGCTTTGGCCCATTTTTCTAATGTTTCTTCTCCTAAGCGCATCGCGGCACGCTGTCTAATCACAGCCAGCCTGATCGCACTATTAAACTCAACGTAGCTCGCTCCCGCTACCAGACCAGAAGGGAGCAAGCTACATTCAGTTTAATAGCATGATCGGGCGCGCTATGACTAGACAGCGTGCCCGTGATGCGCTTAAGAGAAGAAAACAGACTCACTCAGTAGAGGCAGGAGCGGCCATCTGTTTTCGTTGGAAAATATCTATCTAACCCTTTGCTTTACAAAGATGGCGCTAAGCTAATGTTATATAATTCTACACTATGTGCAGAATTATATAACATTATTTGCTAGGTTTACTGCCCCTTTAAGTAATGTCTGCAGTGGAAAGCCTTGGGCCTGTGATGCCCCGTGTTGGGCCTGTGATATCTTGGGCCTGTGATGCCCCATGTTTCCGGCGAGCCTTCATGCTCGCTGGAAACAGAAGTTATAAAGCAGCGGTCTAAAGACTGCTGCTCCATAACCTGTCTGCCTGCTCTGAGGCAGCGGACAGAAATAAACCCGATCGAATACGATTGGGTTGATTGACACCCCTTACTAGCGACCAATTGGCCACAAATTTGCAGGGGATTGCATTGCACCCGCAGTTCACAAGAACTGCTGGTGCAATGATAAATGCAGACAGCGTATGCTACATCGTATCATGTCCGCTCGCACATTAATAAATTGACCCATATATGTGAGATTGAGATACTGGGCTGAAAATAACCCCTTGAAGCTTCTACTCAGAAAAATCAAACCTTTGAATTTCACTGTCTCTACATTGTTACCAACTTTTTAAAGCTCTACTACTGTAGCTCTTCAACCTGCAAGACTTTGTATATGAAGTCGGATAAATATTTTAAACCTATCCCAGCAGTACTGGAAAAAGAGATGTCTTCAAAAAAATAAGCAAGCAGATAAAAGGCAACGGCACACAATAGAGGTTCAAGTAGAGCATCCTCCCTCTCCTACAAGTAGAGCATCCTCCCTCTCCTAGGTTTATAAATTCACCTTTAAGCGACCCTACAAATCTACTACAGGAACTTAAAAGTTTCTTTTTACCAAAAATGGCGTCACTCCAAGCAGGAATGGATACTCTAACTAACAAAGGGCGCCAGTTTTCTACAAGACTTAATCAACCTGAACAGTGAATATCTGATATAGAAGATCAACAAACTACTACGTCTACCTCAATTAGGCAACTTCTATGTCAAAACCAAGTATTACAAGACAAGGTATATGACCTTGAAAACTGAAGTAGGCGCAATAATCTCTGTATAGTTGGAGTCCCAGAGACCATAAAAAATAAAGATTTGCTGGAATTTATGGCATCAGTGTTTCCTAGACTCTTAGGTATAGATTTGGATCGCTTACCACTAGATGTAGAATGAGCACATCGAATTGGACCTGACAAATGTCTTGACACTACTACATCTTTCAGACCCCTCCAGATTATATTTAAATGCCTTAACTACTAAGACAAACGTGCCTTACTATGAGCCTATAGAATGCATAACTCAGATGTTTTATTTGAAGGGAAGAAACTTCTGCTATTTCAGGACTTTTCCACAGAGGTGTCCAAACTTCGAAAAAACGTTGCCCCTTATTGTTCCCAACTATACGAAGAGGGCATACAAATGGTGCTTCTCTATCCTGCCAAACAGGCTGCAAACCCCTGCAGAAGTTAAATTCCTTCATTCCCCCAAAGAACTTCAGACATACTTAGACATGGAGAAACAACAATTTGCAACATGAGAAAGTGTCTTTATATAAGCTTTTGAAGAAAAAGAAAAGAACAGAATTAATGAAAAACACTTATTACACGACTCAATTTCAGTAATTCCAACCTGCAAAAACTAATTTCAGGGAGGTGCCCCCGTGCCCCCCCTGCACCAATTCAGAATTCCTTAATGCTCTCATTATGAAAAAAGTATTTGAAAAAAAAAATACCACTATAAATAAAAAACACAAGATGAACCTTACATGTATATATATATATATATAACCATTTTATAGCTATAAAGTATGGGAGTCTGCAGAATATAGAGTTTGGGAGTCTGCACAATATAACAAGCTTGGGAGTCTGCACAATATCAAGTTTGGGAGACTGCACAATATAAAGTATAGGAGTCTGCACAATGTAAAGTATGGGAGTCTGCACAATATAAAGTATGGGAGTCTGCACAATATAAAGCTTGGGAGTCTGCACAATATAAAGTATAGGAGTCTGCACAATATAAAGTATGGGAGTCTGCACAATATAAAGTATATGAGTCTGCACAATATAAAGTATGGGAGTCAGCACAATATAAAGTATGGGAGTCTGCACAATATAAAGTATGGGAATATGCACAATATAAAGTATAAGAGTCCGCACAATATAATGTATAGGAGTCTGCACAATATAGAGAGAGTATGGGAGTCTGCACAACCCATCTATATCAGGTCTGCTATGTCTCCAACCGCACTGGAGTTCAGGAAGGGGGAGAAAAGTCCAGAGAGGAACGCAGTAATTGTTTACATTGAGCTATAATGGAACAGTGACACCTACAGGTAGAAATGAAAAGTGTAGGCACAAATTAGATTTTCTCTTGCACTGCTCTCTCTGGGAAATTGTGTTTAATTTGCGGGTGTCATGGAGCCGCTATTTCAATGCGGGAGACTCCCGGAACTTCCAGGAGAGTTGGGATGTCTGCAATTTATTATTTTGTACTTTATTCAAATTTTTTAACACTTTTTTAAAAATGTTTTAAAAAATTGTTTCCCTTTAAATCTATTTTTTATCTTAATTTATTAGGAACACTTCATATAGATGTTATATGTCACTTAATTGGTATATTAGGGGCTAGTTTCCCCTGTAATAACCCACTATACTGGTCAGTTCTAGAGGAAAATTCCACAAACGCTGCTAACACTTCCAAAGAAAGATTGTCCCTTAAATTTTTTGTACACATTTTAGTCAGACACTAACAGCACCTTTGTCACAATGTTTTTATATTCCATATGCCAATACTATACTCATGTCTATTCTCCTTTATTTTCAACCAACAGGTCCATGCTCTTGGGGGATGAAGGATAAGGCACAGACACATACAGCTTGGCGCAAATACTCGCTCTGGTTAGAACTTAGTTGATCTTCAAGCTTTGAATACTATGTACTTTTTTCGATTCTGGGTCGAACACATTAATTTATAATTTTTGTTATACTAACACACAAATCAACATCTATGTGAGACCATATGATAGGGAGCACAAAAATATATTATATGTCCTATTATTTTATTTTTTCTTGAATTCGGCTTCCTGTATTTTTATTTTTTTTACATTTCAAATGACTTTATTGAAAATAAAATAGCTTTTGTACAAAATAGTGAAATGTATTTACAATATGTAATAACAGGTTGAGGTAAGTCCACATTTAGTACATATCGTCAAGTTGAAATGAAATCGAATGAAACAGGAAAATAAATTAACAAAACACAGTTAATACAAAACTAAACTGGTCATTTCAATATACATTCTCTAGAGTGCAGACATCAATGTATAATTAAGTGCATCTTCCAAGTATGAGTTATTTACTTGTATTTGTCCTGGGAAGGCAATGTAAAGGGATGAGGAGATGCCGGTAAAGGTCAAGAGAAAGCCAGTATGCGGCAAAGGCGGTTAAGGAGGGTTGGAATGTGAGGAATAGAGGTTGATGGGATGAGAGGAAACGTATGGTAAAAGGAGGGACCTGCAGCTTCTCCCATGGGACACAATGTATTTCAAGCTAAGGTGGTTGAGAGGTGGATTCCCAATAGAATATAATATTGTGATACATGTTCATAGTGCCCCTCTGAAAGTAGCCATATTCCTCTAGTTTCAGTGTGTGCATATGTGCTATTTTTATCAGACTTAATTTCTCTTCCTTGTTCCAACAAATACTTTATCTGGCATTTAATTTTAACCTTAGACATTTTAACAACATGGTTTTGAAATATATATAGCACTATTCCGGCCCAGCGTACCTGGTTTTCAATCCACTGCCCTGGAGGCAGCAAAAGCTCATGTTCGCTGCTGCCCGATATCCCATTGATTCCTATGGGAACGTTTACACCTAACACCCTAACATGTACCCGAGTCAAAACACCTCTAATCTGCCCCCCCTACACCACCACCGCCTACATTATACTTATTAACCCATAAACCGCCACTCCCGGAGCCCACCGCTACTCTAATAAACTTATTAACCCCTAAACCGCCACTCAGGACCCCGCCACAACTAAATAAAATGTTTAACCCCTAAACCGCCGCTCCCGGAGCCCACCACCACCTACATTATATTTATTAACCCCTAATCTGCCCCCATACACCGCCGCCACCTACATTATATTTATTAACCCCTAATCTGCCCCCCACTACACCGCCGCCACCTACATTATAATTATTAACCCCTAATCTGCCCCCCTACACCGCTGCCACCTACATAAAGTTATTAACCCCTAATCTGCCCCCCTACACCGCCAACACTATATTAAATTTATTAACCCCTAAACCTAAGTCTAACACTAACTCTAACACCCACTAACTTAAATATAATTTAAATAAATCTAAATAAATATTCATAGCATTAAATAAATTATTCCTATTTAAAACTAAATACTTACCTGTAAAATAAACCCTAAGATAGCTACAATATAACTAATAGTTACTTTGTAGCCATCTTAGGGTTTATTTTTATTTTACAGGCAAGTTTGTATTTATTTTAACTAGGTACAATAGTTATTAAATAGTTATTAACTATTTAATAACTACCTAGCTAAAATAAATACAAATATACCTGTAAAATAAAACCTAACCTAAGTTACAATTACACCTAACACTACACTATGATTAAATTAATTACCTAAACTAAATACAATTAAATACAATTATCTAAAGTACAACCCCCCCCCACTAAATACAGAAAATAATAAAATAATTTTTAAACTAATTACACCTAATCTAATCCCCTAACAAAATAAAAAAGCCCTCCCAAAATAAAAAAAGCCCTACCCTACACTAAATTACAAATAGCCCTTAAAAGGCCCTTTTGCAGGGCATTGCCCCAAAGTAATCAGCTCTTTCACCTGTAAAAAAAATTACAACCCAGCCCCCCAACATTAAAACCCACCACCCACACAACCAACCCTACTCTAAAACCCACCCAATCCACCCTTAAAAAAACCTAACACTAACCCCTTGAAGATCACCCTACCTTGAGAAGTCTTCACCCAACCGGGCCGAAGTCCTCAACGAAGCCAGGCGAAGTGGTCCTCCAGAAGTCTTCATCCATGCCGGGCAGAAGAGGTACTCCAGACGGGCAGAAGTCTTCATCCAGACGGCATCTTCTATCTTCATCCATCCGGTGCGGAGCGGCTCCATCTTCAAGACATCTGACGCGGAGCATCCTTCTTGGCTGACAACTACCCGACGAATGATGGTTCTTTTAAGTGACGTCATCCAAGATGGCGTCCCTTCAATTCCGATTGGCTGATAGAATTCTATCAGCCAATCGGAATTAAGGTAGGAAAAATCCTATTGGTTGATGCAATCAGCCAATAAAATTGAAGTTCAATCCAATTGGCTGATCCAATCAGCCAATAGGATTGAGCTTGCATTCTATTGGCTGTTCCAATCAGCCAATAGAATGCCAACTCAATCCTATTGGCTGATTGGATCAGCCAATAGGATTGAACTTCAATCCTATTGGCTGATTGCATCAACCAATAGGATTTTTCCTACTTTAATTCCGATTGGCTGATAGAATTTAATCAGCCAATCGGAATTGAAGGGACGCCATCTTGGATGACATCACTTAAAGGAACCGTCATTCGTTGGGTAGTCGTCGGCCAAGAAGAATGCTCCGCGTCGGATGTCTTGAAGATGGAGCCGCTCCGCCGGATGGATGAAGATAGAAGATGCCGTCTGGATGAAGACTTCTGCCCGTCTGGAGGACCACTTTGCCCGGCTTCGTTGAGGACCTCGGCCCGGTTGGGTGAAGACTTCTCAAGGTAGGGTGATCTTCAAGGGGTTAGTGTTAGGTTTTTTAAGGGTGGATTGGGTGGGTTTTAGAGTAGGGTTGGTTGTGTAGGTGGTGGGTTTAAATGTTGGGGGGGTTGTCTTTTTTTTACAGGTAAAAGAGCTGATTACTTTGGGGCAATGCCCCGCAAAAGGCCCTTTTTAAGGGCTATTTTTAATTTAGTGTAGGGTAGGGCTTTTTTTGTATTTTGGGGGGGCTTTTTTATTTTGTTAGGGGGATTAGATTAGGTGTAATTAGTTTAAAAATCTTGTAATTATTTTATTATTTTCTGTAATTTAGTGGGGTTTTTTTGTACTTTAGATAATTTTATTTAGTTGTATTTAGATAAGGTAATTAATTTAATTATAGTGTAGTGTTAGGTGTAATTGTAACTTAGGTTAGGTTTTATTTTACAGGTATATTTGTATTTATTTTAGCTAGGTAGTTATTAAATATTTAATAACTATTTAATAACTATTGTACCTAGTTAAAATAAATACAAATTTCCCTGTAAAATAAAAATAAACCCTAAGATGGCTACAATGTAACTATTAGGGTATATTTTATAGGTAAATATTTAGTTTTAAATAGGAATAATTTATTTAATGATAGGAATATTTATTTAGATTTATTTAAATTATATTTAAGTTAGTGGGTGTTAGGGTTAGTGTTAGACTTAGGTTTAGGGGTTAATACATTTAATATAGTGGCGGCGGTGTAGGGGGGGCAGATTAGGGGTTAATAACTTTATGTAGGTGGCAGCGGTGTAGGGGGGCAGATTAGGGGTTAATAATTATAATGTAGGTGGCGGCGGTGTAGGGGGGCAGATTAGGGGTTAATAAATATAATGTAGGTGGCGGTGGTGTAGGGGCGGCAGATTAGGGGTTAATAAGTATAATGTAGGTGGCGGCGGGGTCTGTGTGCGGCGGTTTAAGGGTTAATACATTTATTAGAGTTGCGGCGGGGTCCGGGAGTGGCGGTTTAGGGGTTAATACATTTATTAGAGTTGCGGCGGAGTCCATGAACGGCGGTTTCGGGGTTAATACATTTATTAGAGTTGCGGCGGGGTCCGTGAGCGGCGGTTTAGGGATTAATACATATATTAGAGTTGCGGTGGGCTCCGGGAGCAGCGGGTAAACAGTGTAGTATAGTGTGGGTGTTTAGTGACAGGGTACCAATAAAGCTGTAAAAAAGCTGAAGAGCAGCGAGATGACTGTTAGTTAACAACAGTCCGCTGCTCATCGCTCCGTACTTGGTGCGCGGCTTATTGACAGCTTTTTTAATAATTTTGGAGAACGTTTTCAGGTCCACTGGAGCAATGTTAGGCGATCTTAGGGGAGCGTGTTGGTGCCGTTGAATGCATGTAAGTTGACAGCTTGATAAATAGAGGCCTCTGTTTCATTTAGTTAACTCAGTGAGTGGAGCAACGATTTGGGAGAAGTTCTTTATAAACTTGCGATAATAATTGGAAAACCCCAAGAATCTCTGTAGTTCCTTTAATGAGGTGGGTTGAGGCCATTCCAGAACTGCGGTTACTGGAGGTGCTGAGGGGGTAGAGGACATTTGGGTCCATGGCCCAAGTATAATGTAATGCTCGTGGGATATTTCCCTATCAGACCAAACTTGGTCAGTAGTCTTTTTATCCTGGCATCAAGTAGAAGAATAAGGAAATATCCCAGAACAAAGTGAGTTTAAGAAATGAGGTAAGCAGTACTCACGGTATACAGGGTAGTCCTTCACGGCAATAAGGGTAAGGCAGAGAATGGTCAAAGACAAGCAAAGTCCAGCAACAGAAAGGCAATCTAGCAGTTCAGGGGTAGTCTTGAAACAGGCAGAGTTCAGTAACGATAAGGCAAACAGCAGTTCAGGTAGAAAATATAAGCACACAGTAACACCTAGACTTGGTTAAAAAGCATAAAGTGAGAGGTACTTACATAGGCGCAGGTTCACTCCAAGAACAGCAAACAGGAGAGCGGCATCAGAGCCCAGAAGCATCGTGCAGTAATGACGTCATCGCCACAACAACCGCCGCAACCATGGCAACGGCCATGGCAGGAGAGGCAGAGCCACTGCCAAGACGGAACGGTGTGACAGAGAGAGATATACATATCAAACTGCAGGACCAAGCATTTCAGATGCATGTCTTCTATCATCATGGTAACAAAGCAGGGAAACTGTTAGCTAATATGGTTAGGATTACTACTCCTAAATCAAATATTCCTTCTATAAGAACAGGCCAATATATTTATACTAGTACTCCTGAGATTGTGAAAGAATTTGTTTCTTTTTAGACTTCATTATAAACTAAGCAAAACATAAATTAACGTAATAAAACACTCTTTTGGAGCAAAATTGCAGTTCCAAGATTAACAGATGAACAATGCTCCTCTTTAAATGCCCCCCCCCCCCATTCAGACCCAGGAAGTTTTACAAGCTATTAAACATGCTAAACTAGGGAAAGCTTCCGGTCCTAATGGTCTTTCCATTGAACATTATAAAATTCTTAACAACGTTATAGCTCCCACCTTATCCCAACTATTTACCAGATACCTGTCAGGTAATTTAAATCCAGACCCAAGGTTTACTGACACAAACTTTAGTGTAATACCTAAAACTGATAAAGATCCATCCCTACCATCTTCCTACAGACTGATCTCGCTTTTAAATTGCGATTACAAACTCTATACAAAAATTCTAGCAGATAGACTGGCAAAAATCTTTCCTTCAATAATACATCCCGACCAGAATGGATTTATTAAGAAACAATCTTCTGTTGTTAATATACAGAAAACATTAGCAATCATATCACATTATTGGACAGCGCATAATAATTCCCCCTATACTCATCTACCAGATGCCTGTCTTCTATCTGTAGATGATAAAAAAACATTTGACAGGGAAGAATGGGGTCACCTATACACCTCATTACTGAATTTTGGCATAACAGGAGATTTTCTTCATGCAATACAACAACTCTATACTAATCCATCAGCATCTCTTAAATAGAGAGATCTCTCCTACTTTTCAGCTTGGCAGAGGGACACAACAAGGTTGTCCATTTTCGCTGTTCAATATAGCCATCGAACGGCTAGCAAACTATATTAGACAACATTGTCAAGGTCTTCAAATAAATAACTATACTACTCACCTCACCTTTCTTTATATGCTGATAATGTTTTACTTTATGTTAGTGATCCTTTTATAAATACACCCATACTACTTGACATTGTTACTACATTTGGGTGCATTTCAGGGTATAAAATTAATATAAACAAATTGGAGGTTACATGTCTTCGCAATTCAACCAAATCAACATTACATCATACAAATCTTAAAACCACTTCAGGTTCTTTCAGATATTTAGGAATATATCTACATGTTAACCCTAAACAATTATATCATTTAAAAATAACTAGCTCCATAGGATATATTTAAAGTTTGCTGTGTGGATGGCAAAATCTTCCACTCCCTTTTACAAGGTAGAATCCATCTGTTAAAAATGACCGCCCTGTCTAAGATTTTATATCCTGCAAATGCTTCCATTATTAATTAATAACAAAGACATAAAACTTATTTCTTCCTTATTTGGTTCTTTTATCTGGAATCAAACTAAACATAGGATAAATAAAATAAGCTTAGCAATGCCTATGCAGGTAGGGGGTTTTAAACTGCCAAATATTTAATGATACTACTTAGCCACCTTAATTAAAATAGTGCTAGGATGGTTGGTACATTCTGACTATTTTTGCCCCCCTGTAGAAAAAATTATCTACTCTTCCCCCACATATTGCTCAAAATATCTTATTTAGAGATCATATTAAAGCCTGGGAAAAAGGGAATGTGTGTGGACGGTTGGCTTCCGGAGGGAGGAGCTAGGAAGAGCACGCGAAAACGGCGTGCTGCTGGACAGAGCTCGACTAAGATCGACCCAAGGTTAATGTGCGTTGTTGGAGGCAGGAATCAGTAGCCTTCCTAGGACACCAACCCCTGCGACTTGGGGGTTCAACCTGGAAGCCAGCAGGAGCCGCAAGTGGTTCACCCGCTAGAGCCGCAGCCAAACTTTGCCGCAAACACCGGAGCAGTAAGCTGTGCTACTCGGCCAGCAGATAGATGATGAGAGCTGAGACAATGGGAGGAGTGGCAGCAGACGGGTACAAAAGGGCTGATCAGTAACTTGACGGACGGCAGGTCGGAGAGCGGAGGAGCAGAGGAGCCGAGATCGGCTCGCCCGCTGAAGCCGCAGCCGTAGCCAAAGTTTTTCCACCAGCATCTGATCACCTGGAGAAGGAGGTTATCGGGAGCCGCAGGTGGTACATCCGCTGGAGCGGCAGCTGAAGTTTAACATAAGCACTTGGCGTTAGATCAACCACAGACAAGACATGGAAACTGTTTGACAGTGGGAGGCAAGTGTATTTCCAGCTGGAGAGAGATTTGCAGCTGAGAGCTGGGGATCAGGGATGACGAAGCTACGACCCAGACAGACAGACCACGGCCAAAGTGGAGGAGTATAAGGGAGAACCGCAAGTACTGTCTAGTGATAAATTGCACGCAAATATGGTTAAGAACTGTTTATTCACTAAAAGTTAAAAAGAGTGCATTATTTGACCTCTATCCCCCCTCTATATACAGCTATAAGTAATAGAAGATCTGGACATAGCATATGGGTGTTATTCACCGCTGAGATTAAAGGAAGCTAAACGACAAGGCTATAAAGAGGGAAAAGAGGAAAATAAAAGTATATAGGAGGGGAAAGGGAACTGGGGTGAGAAAGCATACAGTATGTGCAGCGCCAGTAACTGAGACAGGAGGACACAGAGGACTGTACATATCCCAGTTTTTTTTTTCTTTATCCATCACACTTGCCTCTGAAATTTGGGCCTTGAACTAAGTGTATAAAAATGTTGATATAGTAGCTGCTTAGGTTTAAAGCAGTGTACTGCCAAATCAACTGTTATATTAATGGCCTGTCTATGGGTATGCCGACAACATTCTAGAAGATGTTAGTTGTAACGTTTAGAAGAACAGAAAATTTGTAAATGCACTGGTTATAAATGTATCGTATTAAAGCCCTGATGTTTATAAATTTGGCATAAGGCCCTGTATGGCTAATTGGTAAAGCAGTAGAACAAAGGATTAGAAAAGATACAATACATTGAAACTTGAGGAATTTAAAGTAAAGTAGATACAGGGTATATATTACTAAGCAAGTTGTTTTAGATATAGGATCTAAAGTATCTCTATGCCCTGGGTGTTGAAACGTATACCAAGTGCTATAAGTGTATTGTTGTAAGGTAGCATAGTGCTTTACAAAAGGTGTTTTTTTGATCAGATACAAGTATAACTGATAAAGTGTTTGAAACTGTGTCTAATTGCTTGAATGTTATCTTCTTTAAAAATACTAAACGCAGATTTGGTTAGACGCAAAGATAACATAAAGTCACAAGAATTTTAGGATTATATGTATGTATTATATGTATGTATTAGATGCAGATAAAGTCATGGTTTTTTAGTTGTAAATTGTAATACTGAGAAGTATAAATCAGGGTTTATATAACAAGAGGTAGTAAATTAGATCAATACAGCTAAGATTACAGGACACTGTGTGGATGTTAGCCAGGTGCTAATTAATCTGACAGATAGTGCCATGGTCATTTAATTATCACGATAACACAGGTATATTTCTTTATTGGTAACTGGATCTCGCATACACACACCCTAACACATACACGTATTAACCACAAAGTAAAGTAATTTTTTTTTTCTTCTTTTCTCTCTTATCTCAACTATTTGTTAATAATCACGTATATTCTTAGAACACATGGAAAGGTTTCTTTCCAACACTAATATCACCTCTGAGACCATGCCACCTAAAATTAAAGATAGGAAGCACCGGTTATCTGATGCACTAAGTGAGACCCAGAACGAAGGGGTAATTACGAAAGCAGATATGCAACTAATGGTGAACAAACTTTCAGACATTTTTTTACGCCAATTTTATTCGTTGAAAAATCAGATGTCAAATGTATCGACAGAAGTTAGACAATTTGCTAGTAGGTTAACGGAGGCAGAGGATAGAATTTCAGTAATTGAGGATATTCTTAACAACCAATCAGAGATAGTATCAACACTAGACAAAAAAACAACAACTTCTGAATACTAGAATAGATGAAACTGGAGGATCGCTCCAGATGAAACAATGTAAAGATTATAGGTATACCAGAAACAGAGGAGTTTAAAGACACACTGCATTTTTCTGCTTTTATATTACCTCAAATGCTAGGTGTTGAGCAACAGACTCTCCCATTAAAGATAGAAAGAGCCCACAGGATGGGCACTCCTAGGGGCGGTGCCACTGGGAGAATCTTAACAGACTAATTATGGTTAGATTTTTAGATTTCCAAGATTAGATGAATATCCTGCGATTATATAGATAAAATGAAAAATTGATAATTGGAGAAAACAGAATTTTGCTTTTTTCAAGATTATTCCAGTGACACAGCTGCCAGGAGAAAGGAAATGGCCCCATACTGTACTAAGTTTATACAGGGAGTGCAGAATTATTAGGCAAGTTGTATTTTTGAGGATTAA
Source organism: Bombina bombina (assembly GCF_027579735.1). Taxonomy (NCBI): domain Eukaryota; kingdom Metazoa; phylum Chordata; class Amphibia; order Anura; family Bombinatoridae; genus Bombina; species Bombina bombina. Next base: position 853,868,185 of record NC_069499.1, on the reverse strand, counting down.
TTTTATTATTGAACAACAACCATGTTCTCAATGAACCCAAAAAACTCATTAATATCAAAGCTGAATAGTTTTGGAAGTAGTTTTTAGTTATAGCTATTTTAGGGGGATATCTGTGTGTGCAGGTGACTATTACTGTGCATAATTATTAGGCAACTTAACAAAAAAAAATATATACCCATTTCAATTATTTATTTTTACCAGTGAAACCAATATAACATCTCAACATTCACAAATATACATTTCTGACATTCAAAAACAAAACAAAAACAAATCAGTGACCAATATAGCCACCTTTCTTTGCAAGGACACTCAAAAGCCTGCCATCCATGGATTCTGTCAGTGTTTTGATCTGTTCACCATCAACATTGCGTGCAGCAGCAACCACAGCCTCCCAGACACTGTTCAGAGAGGTGTACTGTTTTCCCTCCTTGTAAATCTCACATTTGATGATGGACCACAGGTTCTCAATGGGGTTCAGATCAGGTGAACAAGGAGGCCATGTCATTAGATTTTCTTCTTTTATACCCTTTCTTGCCAGCCACGCTGTGGAGTACTTGGACGCGTGTGATGGAGCATTGTCCTGCATGAAAATCATGTTTTTCTTGAAGGATGCAGACTTCTTCCTGTACCACTGCTTGAAGAAGGTGTCTTCCAGAAACTGGCAGTAGGACTGGGAGTTGAGCTTGACTCCATCCTCAACCCGAAAAGGCCCCACAAGCTCATCTTTGATGATACCAGCCCAAACCAGTACTCCACCTCCACCTTGCTGGCGTCTGAGTCGGACTGGAGCTCTCTGCCCTTTACCAATCCAGCCACGGGCCCATCCATCTGGCCCATCAAGACTCACTCTCATTTCATCAGTCCATAAAACCTTAGAAAAATCAGTCTTGAGATATTTCTTGGCCCAGTCTTGACTTTTCAGCTTGTGTGTCTTGTTCAGTGGTGGTCGTCTTTCAGCCTTTCTTACCTTGGCCATGTCTCTGAGTATTGCACACCTTGTGCTTTTGGGCTCTCCAGAGATGTTGCAGCTCTGAAATATGGCCAAACTGGTGGCAAGTGGCATCTTGGCAGCTGCACGCTTGACTTTTCTCAGTTCATGGGCAGTTATTTTGCGCCTTGGTTTTTCCACACGCTTCTTGCGACCCTGTTGACTATTTTGAATGAAACGCTTGATTGTTCGATTATCACGCTTCAGAAGCTTTGCAATTTTAAGAGTGCTGCATCCCTCTGCAAGATATCTCACTATTTTTGACTTTTCTGAGCCTGTCAAGTCCTTCTTTTGACCCATTTTGCCAAAGGAAAGGAAGTTGCCTAATAATTATGCACACCTGATATAGGGTGTTGATGTCATTAGACCACACCCCTTCTCATTACAGAGATGCACATCACCTAATATGCTTAATTGGTAGTAGGCTTTTGAGCCTATACAGCTTGGAGTAAGACAACATGCATAAAGAGGATGATGTGGTCAAAATACTCATTTGCCTAATAATTCTGCACTCCCTGTACATGTGGGATACAGAGCTAGGCTTTTATATCCTGCAAAAATTGTGATTGAAGACGAGGATGGCCTTATCAAGCTGGGTAATGTAGCAGAAGCCAAAGATTTTTTTAACAGGAAAAAAATATTACAGGAGTGAGTTTAGATTTATAAATTAAACGGAGTTAAGGAAGACTCCTGAAGTAAAAAGTTTTAAGTTAAATTAATGAAAGGTGCTGGCAAATTTTGGTTGAAGTATATGTGTGTGTTTTTTTGGGTTTTTTTTTTTTCCTCTCCTTTCTTTCTCCCTCTCTCCCTCCCCTGTCTCTCCTCCTTGCACATAAAATTTAATAGAAATCAATGGTAAAGGAAAATATTAGATGCCTATCCTGGAACATTGGTGGCATCACCTCCCCAATCAAAAGGAAATTAATAGTAAGGGAACTTGGGAAACTTAACCCCGATATAGCTTGTATACAGGAAACACATTTAAAATTGGAAGAAGTGGTTAAACTTAAAAGTAAATGGGTTGGGGAAGTGTTAGCCACCAATTGTTCCATGAGAAAGAAGGGAGTAGCGATATTAATAAATAAAAATCTGATTTATAATATTATTAAAACAGATGTAGATCCGGATGAAAGGTGGCTGATAGTAGAACTACAGGTCAATGGAATTAAGCTAATATTATGCAATGTATACAGTCCTAACAAAACAGATGTAAATTTTTGGAACAATTTTATTTTCCGTTTATCGGAATATATTGGACAAAACGTAATACTAGCAGGTGCCTTTAATTTAATTCCTACCAAATTAGATAAATTTAGTCCTAAAAAAGTTTTTTTTCTCTAAGCAAAAGGCTAAAATATTTATACAAGTTTGTAAAATTCTTAAGATGCATGATATATGGCGTACACAACATCCTGATATCAAAACATTCACGTGTGATTCGAAAGCTTTTGGTGCTTTATCCAGGATAGATTTTTTCTTAATATCTAACTCACTTTTTAATCTAGAAGTAAAAACTAAAATACACAATATAAGTATTTCTGATCACGCAATTATAGCTTTAGATATTTGGTTACGGCCAATTCAAAGAGATAGAGGGATTAATTTTTTCTTCCCCAAATTTTTAGTAAGTAATGAGGATTTGTGTAATTGGCTGATACAAAAGTGGAGAGACTTCAAGATATTTAATGAATCAAATAGAGAAAATGTTGAGATTTTTTTGGGAACGGCCAAAGCTTGGTTAAGAGGCGAGATTAAAGCAGATATGATAATAAAAAAGAAAAAGATAAAGGCTAGAGAAATACAGCTGTCTAGTCAAGTACGTAATGCATACTGTAAATATATGAATGAAACTAGTAAAAAGCTATGGGACAACTATAAACAAGCAAAATTAGAAATAGATTTGTTCATTAAACAGAAAAGTGCTTGGGAAGAGATGAAATTGAATGCAATATATAAAGGCCATCATGGCAAATCAGCAAAAATTTTTATCTAGACTGGATAAAGCTAGGAAAAATAATAGAAGCACTGGTAAGTGAGCAAAATAGATATACAGAACTCGCTAAGATTAAAGAGATTTTATTAAATATTACCAAAAGATCTATACATCTGGAGAATTGGATATAAACAATAATTAGTTACCCAAAGTTCCCAAAGTTCCACTAGACCTCCTAAATGATTTAAATAGTGCAATTACTAGAGAAGTAGTCATAGAAGCTATAGAACATGCTAAAAGCTCCGGGTCCAGATCAGATCCCCGCAGAAATATACAAAATATTAAAAACAGAGATGGCTGATACTCTAACTAATTTGTTCAATCAATATTATGTTTATGCACAAAAAATGTCTAAATATTTTGCAGCATCTAATATAATGTTAATCCTAAAAAAAGATAAAAATCCTCTAGATCCAGGGTCTTATAGACCCATATCTCTGTTGAATACAGATTATAAGTTATTAACACATATTATTGCTAATAGATTGAATCTGTGTCTTGAGCATATTATACATGCAGATCAATCTGGGTTTATGACTGGAAGATCCCCTACTAAAAATATGCGTAAAGTTACATTGGTCCTTGAATATTTTAGGGATAAGTTAGATTTGTAAAGCTCAGATTAAACAAGATTTGGCATTAATTTCAGTTGATGCCGAAAAAGCATTTGATTCAATAATATGGTATCATTTATATACATCCTTAGAAAAGTTTGGATTTTCGGGACATTTCATTCATTTCATTAGAATATATGATTACCCAAATTCGTCTATATCGATAAATGGTAGTCAGACAGATATCTTCACGCTGAATAGGGAAACTAGGCAAGGTTGCCCATTCTCGCCCCTATTGTTTAACATTTCTATAGAACCCCTGGCTATTGTGTTGTGGGAAGAGCTAAAAGGTATATGCTTAGGAGAACAAAAAATAGCTCTGCTGTTATATGCAGATGACCTGTTGTTACTAGTGGAAAACAAATTAAAGAGAATATACCAAAGGCCTTAAACATCATAAAGGTATTTGGTTCCTTCTCAGGATACAAAGTCAATACTAGCAAGTTGGAAATTTTATGGATCCACAACAATAAGAATAGTATAAAGGAGTGTGTATTTAAAGAGTCTCTATCTATTAAATATTTAGCAATACATCTACATGTGGACCCAAAACAGTGGTCTAGGTTGAATTTCACACCTTTTTTTTAGAAAAGCAATTTTGAAGCTCGAGAGATGGAAAGCTTTTCCTATTTCCCTATCAGCTAAGGTTATGATTATTAAAACTATTCTATTTCCCCAATTAATGTACATCCTACAGAATGTCCAATTATTCATACATAGCCACAATATTATTTTTTTTAACAAGGATTGCACTATATTTTTATGGGGCAAGAAGAGACATATGCTATCTATAGCAAAACTAATATGTAATCTAGAAGATGGAGGACTAGCCCTTCCTGATATTAAAAAATATAACATAGCTACGTTAGCATGTTTTGCTGTGGATTGGATAACAGAAGCTAATTATCTGACATCTCTTTTGCTAGAAGAAGAAGTGATCTTTCCATTTTTCTTAAAGGCCATATTACACTGCTCAGCTCCACAACTTCCAAAACGTATAAAAATATAAATACAATTTGTAATGTGATTGCGTGGCAAAAACTTAATATAGCTCTAAACGTGAACTATGAATTATCTTCCTTTGTCCCGATTAGGGGAAACCCAAAATTTATACCGGGTCTATCGTCAGAAATTTTTAAAAGGTGGGCACACAAAGGATTGAATTTTGTCCATCTATGTCTTGATAACATGCAACATGTGAAAACCTTTGAAGCGATCTCTTGAGAGTTTAATATTCCTAATAAGAATTTGCATATTTACAGAGTAGGCATTTTATACAAGGGCTTAAGAGACATAGGGGCCTAGTTATCAAGCCGTCAACCTCAAATACGCTGGAATTCCGCAGCGTATTTGTGGCAAGGCTGATTCGCCTTAGTTATCAAAGGCTCCAGACCGGCAAAAGTAGAATTTTGTGACGTAAGCTTCGATCCGCCGGACTCAGTCCGACACAGATCGATTCTTACGTCACTCCAGATGTTCCGCACACAAGTGCGGCACATTCTCACTACTTTTTCTAGTTATCAAAAAACTAGCAGGTATGCTCGGCACTTTTACGGCCCAGCGTACCTGGTTTTCAAACCTCCACCCCTGGAGGTGGCGGATCCCATAGGAATCAATGGGAGTCTGACCATAGCGAAAGTACAAGTTCGCTGCTGCCAGACATCCCATTCATTCCTATGGGAGCTGTCTACACCTAACACTCTAACATGTACCCCGAGTCTAAACACCACTAATCTGTCCCCCCTACACCGCCGCAACTAAATAAAGTTATTACCCCCTAAACCGCCGCTCCCGGAGCCCACCGCATGCTACTCTATACATATTAACCCCTAAACCGCTGCTCCCGGAGCCCACCGCAACTATAATAAATGTATTAACCCCTAAACCGCCGCTCCCGGAGCCCACCGCAACTATAATAAATGTATTAACCCCTAAACCGCCGCTCCCTGAACCCACCGCAACCTATATTAAATGTATTAACCCCTATCCTGCCCCCCCTACACCGTCGCCACCTATAATAAATTTATTAACCCCTAATCTGCCCCCCCTACACCGTCGCCACCTATAATAAATTTATTAACCCCTATCCTGCCCCCCACTACGTCGCCGCCACTGTAATAAAATTATTAACCCCTAAACCTAAGTCTAACACTAACCCTAACGCCCCCCTAACTTAAATATTAATTAAATAAATCTAAATCATATATTTTTTTTTTTTTAAATTTTATTTATATCCAACAATGCATACAATCACACAGATTTCAAATCTTAACGCCACGCAGGGTGGAGTATTGTATAATGTGCAAAAGGGTGGGTGAGACCCAAATAGACCAGTGTTAGTAATATGCATGTTATGCTGATGTAGAGTCTTCAATTTTCAGTTACAGATTCAGTGATTACCTTTTGCGGGGTAATTGCATACAACGTTGGGGTTTTTTATTTTATAACATAACCCAACTAAACTAACATAACAACCAACTAAACTAAAATAAAACATAACAAAACAATGCGAACCCCCCACCCTCTCCCACCAAGAGCATGGAGGCATATAGCGCCCTATGAAGCAGATGAATAGTATAACCTCATAATTAGAGTTTCAGTGCCGTGTAGAATGGTAGCATTAATATTACGCTGATTTCCATCAGTCTGAAACACACAAAATCTTGTATATTTATGGCCAGCTTTGTTAGGACTAGGAACTGCACTGCACAGGTATTGTATAGGCGCTGTGTGAATAAGTAATCTTTAAGTAAGCTTGAATATATAGATGTACTCAAAAGTGGGGTGGTGACATCTTAGTCTGTGCTTGGTATCGTCAATAATAATAAAAAAGGGCTGGCACGACTGGGGTAAACCCTCAAGCAAAATAGTCAGGTGTGTGATATTCTATTGCCATGGAAGCTGTTAAAAATAAATAAAAATAAAAGATATGCATGTCAAGATTCTGCACTTATTACAGGATCAAAAAGAGACTCCAGTTTTACATTATGTTGGGCATTAGCGGGATAGAACAGTGTAAATGTAAAACAATAAAGCCAGTAGGATAATAAGGGCACAACACAGCAAGCTTTTTAAAGTGGATTTAAAGTGGATTTTGTTTGTTAGATTTGCCTGGCTTTACCGTAGCTGAAAAGGGGGGGGACCTCATGTGCAATTATTGACCATAGAAAGAAAAACATAACTACTATACTATTGCCCTGTCAAAGCACCGTTATGCATAAGAGATAGAATTTATAAACATATAGCAGGTGAATGCACAATAGCTCAAACTTTGAAATGTACCCCCTAGCCCGCTATTACACTGCTCCAGCTGTCCATCAAACTGTATCCCCAGTTTTGCACTCGTATGCCAAGGATTTTCCAAATCCCGGCGATATCAAGGGGAGTTATTTCAGCTGGGGAGTCCAACACTTGCAAAGTTATCAGTCATGAAGATTAAAACATTGACATGACAAACAGGGTTCCAGTTTATTCAACTCCCATAGCCAGGCAGGTAATACAATGCCTCCGCCATGCAGCCGCATTTATAGCATCTGAAGGTGTTTATAGCCAGCAAAAGTCAGCCGTGACCCGGCCCTAGGTGCAGGTTTAAGTAAATGAATTACCCGATTCCCACAGGAACCGCGATGAGGCAACCAGATCTCTGAACAATGCAGCTTACTAGCAAGGGACGACAGCCGCAGGAGCCCGATACACCCACACCACACATTTTTCTATTCAGGTGCACCTTATTCGGATCCGGAAGCTCTTCAGCCACCAGTTGGAGCATGTGGTGATCGTGTCTATCACTGTATGCAGCTGTGAGTCCATATGGAGCAGTGAGGGGCTCACGGATTAAAGCAAGCTGGTGGTGTGGGGGTCGCATATACAGAGACAGCAAGGCCATATCCGTTTCTTGCAGATCGCGATCTTTCTGCCAGACATGCTGCCCTCCCTGTTGAGTTGAGAGTTCGCCGTGTAAGCTTTCAGGTATCTGCCTTACAAAGGCGATAGGTAGTCTCATTGTGTTAAAGAACCCTGCGGCAGCCTCCACTTTTTGCCTGTCTTGCTCTATGTGCGTAAGTGTCTGTTTTTTAGCCGGCTCGTCTCTGCGCTGCCGAGCCTCTGGGAGCTGATGGCGCGCGGCCAATAAAGATGGCGGCTTAGAAGCCTGCGTCTCCATCAATAAGCGCTGCATGGTTGCTTCCAGTCTCGTAAATGCTGGGAAAAGAAGGGTTTTCAGAGTGGAGAGTACGTTCTGTACCTGGCTATCTTTTGTTAGCATAGCGGCATTCATTGGAGCCGTATCGGAGAGTCTGTGCATAGCAACGATCCCTTAAGGATTTTAATACAGTCAACTGACTTCCAGGGGAGAGGCGATTGAGAGGCCTCTATCTGCTGAAGATCCACGGACAGCTTGCCTGTCAAGATGGCATAGAAAAAGGCAAATTTGCAGATGTTAAATGAGGGTTTCTGCAGAGCTAAGGGTACTTGCTACCATCTTCTAGGTCCACCCACCGGAAGTCTAAATCATATTTTTATTATTAACTAAATTAATCCTATTTAAAACTAAATACTTACCTTTAAAATAAACCCTAATATAGCTACAATATAAATAATAATTATATTCTAGCTATGTTAGGATTTATTTTTATTTTACAGGTAACTTTCAATTTATTTTAACTAGGTACAATAGCTATTAAATTGTTATTAACTATTTAATAGCTACCTAGCTAAAATAAAGAGAAATTAACCTGTAAAATAAAAACTAACCTAAGTTACAATTACACCTAGCACTACACTATACTTAAAAAAATTATTCCTATTTAAAACTAAATACTTACCTGTAAAATAAACCCTAAGATAGCTACAATATAAATAATAATTATATTGTAGCTATCTTAGGATTTATATTTATTTTACAGGTAACTTTGTATTTATTTTAGCTAGTTAGAATAGTTATTAAATAGTTATTAACTATTTAATAACTACCTAGCTAAAAGAAATACAAAATTACCTGTAAAATAAATCCTAACCTAAGTTACAATTAAACCTAATACTACACTATCATTAAATTAATTAAATAAACTACCTACAAATAACTACAATTAAATACAATTACATAAACTAACTAAAGTACAAAAAATAAAAAAGCTAAGTTACAAAAAATAAAAAAATAAGTTACAAACATTTTAAAAATATTACAACAATTTTAAGCTACTTACACCTAATCTAAGCCCCCTAATAAAATAACAAACCCCCCCAAAATAAAAAAATGCCCTACCCTATTCTAAATTAAATAAAGTTCAAAGCTCTTTTACCTTACCAGCCCTTAAAAGGGCCATTTGTGGGGGCATGCCCCAAAAAGTTCAGCTCTTTTGCCTGTAAAAGAAAAATACAACCCCCCAACATTAAAACCCACCACCCACATACCCCTAATCTAACCCAAACCCCCCTTACAAAAACCTAACACTAATCCCCTGAAGATCATCCTACCTTGAGTCGTCTTCACTCAGCCGAGCAGCGATGGAACCGAAGTGGACATCCGGAGCGGAAGAAGTTAATCCTCCAAGCGGCACTGAAGAAATCTTCCATCCGATGAAGTCATCATCCAGGCGGCGCTGAAGAAGTCTTCGATCCGGGCGATGTCATCTTCCAAGAGGCGCTGAAGAGGTCTTCTATCCTTGTGATGTCATCTTCCAAGCTGGGTCTTGAATCTTCCTCCCGCTGACACGGAACCTCCTTCTTCACCGACGGACTACGACGAATGAAGGCTCCTTTAAGGGACGTCATCCAAGATGGCGTCCCCTCAATTCCGATTGGCTGAAAGGATTCTATCAGCCAATCGGAATTAAGGTAGGAAAAATCTGATTGGCTGATGGAATCAGCCAATCAGATTGAGCTTGCATTCTATTGGCTGATCGGAACAGCCAATAGAATGCGAGCTCAATCTAATTGGCTGATTCCATCAGCCAATCAGATTTTTCCTATCTTAATTCCGATTGGCTGATAGAATCCTATCAGCCAATCGGAATTGAGGGGACGCCATCTTGGATGACGTCCCTTAAAGGAGCCTTCATTCGTCGTAGTCCGTCGGTGAAGGAGGTTCCGCGTCGGCGGGAGGAAGATTCAAGACCCGGCTTGGAAGATGACATCGCAAGGATAGAAGACCTCTTCAGCGCCTCTTGGAAGATGACATCGCCCGGATCGAAGACTTCTTCAGCGCCGCCTGGATGATGACTTCATCGGATGGAAGATTTCTTCAGCGCCGCTTGGAGGATTAACTTCTTCGGCTCCGGATGTCCACTTCGGTTCCATCGCTGCTCGGCTGAGTGAAGACGACTCAAGGTAGGATGATCTTCAGGGGATTAGTGTTAGGTTTTTGTAAGGGGGGTTTGGGTTAGATTAGGGGTATGTGGGTGGTGGGTTTTAATGTTGGGGGGGTTGTATTTTTCTTTTACAGGCAAAAGAGCTGAACTTTTTGGGGCATGCCCCCACAAATGGCCCTTTTAAGGGCTGGTAAGGTAAAAGAGCTTTGAACTTTATTTAATTTAGAATAGGGTAGGGCATTTTTTTATTTTGGGTGGGGGTTGTTATTTTATTAGGTGGCTTAGATTAGGTGTAAGTATCTTAAAATTGTTGTAATATTTTTAAAATGTTTGTAACTTATTTTTTTATTTTTTGTAACTTAGCTTTTTTTATTGTTTGTACTTTAGTTAGTTTATGTAATTGTATTTAATTGTAGTTATTTGTAGGTAGTTTATTTAATTTATTTAATGATAGTGTAGTATTAGGTTTAATTGTAACTTAGGTTAGGATTTATTTTACAGGTAATTTTGTATTTCTTTTAGCTAGGTAGTTATTAAATAGTTAATAACTATTTAATAACTATTCTAACTAGCTAAAATAAATACAAAGTTACCTGTAAAATAAATATAAATCCTAAGATAGCTACAATATAATTATTAATTACATTGTAGCTATCTTAGGGTTTATTTTACAGGTAAATATTTAGTTTTAAATAGGATTAATTTAGTTAATAATAGAAATATGATTTAGATTTATTTAATTAATATTTAAGTTAGGGGGGCATTAGGGTTAGTGTTAGACTTAGGTTTAGGGGTTAATAATTTTATTACAGTGGCGGCGGTGTAGTGGGGGGCAGGATAGGGGTTAATAAATGTATTATAGGTGACGACGGTGTAGGGGGGGCAGGATAGGGGTTAATAGGTTTAATATAGGTTGCGGCGGGTTCAGGGAGCGGCGGTTTAGGGGTTAAACTATTTATTTAGTTGCAGCGAGGTGCAGGATCAGCAGGATAGGGGTTAATAATTTTATTATAGAGGGCGACGGTATAGGGGGGGCAGGATAGGGGTTACTAGGTATAATGTAGGTGGCAGCGGTGTCCGGGAGCAGCGGTTTAGGGGTTAATACATTTATAAGAGTTGCGGCAGGGTCTAGGAGCGGCGGTTTAGGGGTTAGTAACTTTATTTAGTTGCGGGGGGCTCCGGGGGTGCCGGTATAGGGGGTAGAACAGTGCAGTTTAGTGTGGGTGCTTAGTGACAGGCTAGCAAGAAAGCTGTCAAACAGCCGAAGAGCAGCGAGATCAGATGAGTGATAACTCTCACAGTCCGCTGCTCATCGCTCCGCGGCTTTTTGACAACTTTACTTGATAACTTAGGCGAACGTATTCAAGGTCCGCGGCAGCGAAGGTAGGCAAGCTTAGGCGGGCGTATTGGGCCGGCGAAGGCAGAAAAGTAGATGGCTTGATAACTACCCCCCATAATATGGAATCATTGGAAGAGACTAAAATTGCGTCATATATGATCATATATAAAACGGGAAATCATATTTTATCCTTACTATATAAAATTATGTTGGCAAAACAAGGACAATTAGTTTTGGACAGGTTAGTAGAGATATGGAGAACAAGGTACAGGGATGTGACTATTGATACAATTAGAACAAGCTATAAATGGACTCAGAATGCAAACATATCTGTAACATGGAAAGAGTCTCAGATAAAGTTGCTTAATAAAGTCTATCTTACATCATTGAAAATGAACAAATGGAATCTGATTGGAGCTGCTTGTTGTCCTAAATGTAATAATTCTGTGGTGGACTTAATACATTGTTTTTGGTCTTGCCCTAAGATTTTGCAGTTCTAGCTTAAGGTAGAATACTGGCTTACTCATAAGTTAGAAAGTAGACTGAAACTCCAATCCAGAGATATTTTCTTTCTGTTAATAGAAAATCCAAATAGAGAAAATAATAACTTATGCCTAGATTTAGAGTTCTGCGTTAGCCGTCAAAACCAGCGTTAGGGGGTCCTAACGCTGGTTTTGGCCGCCCGCTGGTATTTAGAGTCAGTCAGGAAAGGGTCTAACGCTCACTTCCAAGCCGCAACATTTCCATACCGCAGATCCCCTTATGTCAATTGCGTATCCTATCTTTTCAATGGGATCTTTCTAACGCTGGTATTTAGAGTCTTGGCTGAAGTGAGCGTTAGAACTCTAACAACAAGACTCCAGCCGCAGCAAAAGCCAGGAGTTAAGAGCTTTCTGGGCTAACACCGGTTCATAAAGCTCTTAACTATTGTGCTCTAAAGTACATTAACACCCATAAACTACCTATGTACCCCTAAACCGAGGCCCCCCCACATCGCCGCCACTCTATTCAATTTTTTTAACCCCTAATCTGCCGACCGCACACCGCCGCAACCTACATTATCCCTATGTACCCCTAATCTGCTGCCCCTAACATCGCCGACCCCTATATTATATTTATTAACCCCTAATCTGCCCCCCCAACGTCGCCGCTACCTACCTACAATTATTAACCCCTAATCTGCTGACCGGACCTCACCGCTACTATAATAAATGTATTAACCCCTAATCAGCCTCACTCCCGCCTCAAAAACCCTATAATAAATAGTATTAACCTCTAATCTGCCCTCCCTAACATCGCCGACACCTAACTTCAAGTATTAACCCCTAATCTGCCGACCGGACCTCGCCGCTACTTTAATAAATGTATTAACCCCTAAAGCTAAGTCTAACCCTAACACCCCCCTAAGTTAAATATAATTTAAATCTAACGAAATAAAATAAATCTTATTAAATAAATTATTCCTATTTAAATCTAAATACTTACCTGTAAAATAAACCCTAATATAGCTACAATATAAATAATAATTATATTGTAGCTATTTTAGGATTAATATTTATTTTACAGGCAACTTTGTATTTATTTTAACCAGGTACAATAGCTATTAAATAGTTAAGAACTATTTAATAGCTACCTAGTTAAAATAATTACAAAATTACCTGTAAATAAATCCTAACCTAAGTTACAATTAAACCTAACACTACACTATCAATAAATTAATTAAATAAACTATCTACAATTATCTACAATTAAATCAACTAAACTAAATTACAAAAAAAACAACACTAAATTACAAAAAATAAAAAAAGATTACATGAATTTTAAACTAATTACACCTACTCTAAGCCCCCTTTTTTTAAGGGGGGTTTGGGTTAGATTAGGGGTATGTGGGTGGTGGGTTGTAACGTTGGGGGGTATTGTATGTTTATTTAAATGCAAAAGAGCTGTTTTTTTGGGGGCATGCCCCGCAAAAGGCCCTTTTAAGGGCTGGTATGGTAAAAGAGCTGTTACATTTTTATTATAGAATAGGGTAGGGCATTTTTTTTTATTTTGGGGGGCTTTGTTATTTTTTTAGGGGGCTTAGAGTAGGTGTAATTAGTTTAAAATTCATGTAATCTTTTATTTTTTGTAATTTAGTGTTTGTTATTTTTTGTAATTTAGTTTAGTTGATTTAATTGTAGATAATTGTAGATAGTTTATTTAATTAATTTATTGATAGTGTAGTGTTAGGTTTAATTGTAACTTAGGTTAGGATTTATTTTACAGGTAATTTTGTAATTATTTTAACTAGGTAGTTATTAAATAGTTTTTAACTATTTAATAGCTATTGTACCTGGTTAAAATAAATACAAAGTTGCCTGTAAAATAAATATTAATCATAAAATAGCTACAATATAACTGTTATTTATATTGTAGCTATATTAGGGTTTATTTTACAGGTAAGTATTTAGATTTAAATAGGAATAATTTATTTAATAAGAGTTAATTTATTTTGTTAGATAAAAATTATATTTAACTTAGGGGGGTGTTAGGGTTAGGGTTAGACTTAGCTTTAGGGGTTAATACATTTATTAGCGTAGCGTTGAGGTCCGGTCGGCAGATTAGGGGTTAATACTTGAAGTTAGGTGTTGGCAATGTTAGCGAGGGCAGATTAGGGGTTAATACTATTTATTATAGGGTTTTTGAGGCGGGAGTGAGGCGGATTAGGGGTTAATACATTTATTATAGTAGCGGTGAGGTCCGGTCGGCAGATTATGGGTTAATAATTGTAGATAGGTGGCGGCGACGTTGGGGGCGGAAGATTAGGGTTTAATTAAAATAATATAGGGGTCGGCGGTGTTAGGGGCAGCAGATTAGGGCTACATAGGGATAACATAGGTGGCGGCGGTGTACGGAGCGGCAGATTAGGGGTTAAAAATAATATGCAGGGGTCAGCGATAGCGGGGGCGGCAGATTAGGGGTTAATAAGTGTAAGGCTAGAGGTGTTTAGACTCGGGGTACATGTTAGGGTGTTAGGTGCAGACTTAGGAAGTGTTTCCCCATAGGAAACAATGGGGCTGCGTTAGGAGCTGAACGCTGCTTTTTTGCAGGTGTTAGGTTTTTTTTCAGCTCAAACTGCCCCATTGTTTCCTATGGGGGAATCGCGCATGAGCACGTTTTCTAAGTTGGCCGTGTCCGTAAACACCGCTGGTATTGAGAGTTGCAGTGGCTGTAAATATGCCTGTACGCTCCCTTTTGGAGCCTAATGCAGCCCTTCTGAGAACTCTCAATACCAGTGTTGTTTAAAAGGTGCGGGGGAAAAAAAGCATGCGTAGCTAACGCACCCCTTTGGCCGTAGAACTCTAAATCTAGCCGTTAATAAATACTGCAATTATGGTAGGTCGTAGTCTGAGTTTAAAGAATTGGAAAAATAAGGCAGTCCCAGCAATAGAGAGTTTTATACAGTCTATGTATCATCAAATACTTTTTGAGCAATTCGTCATATCACCTATACATAAAAAAAAGTTATGGCCTTCTTTTCAAAATGGTTGAGGGTTATTTTATCCTATCCTATATCTATACAATTTTTATTGACATTTCACTATCATAAAATGGAATATTTTAAACAATTAATTTTGCGGAACATCTTCCTGGCTGAATGGTACTAGTGTCTTTTAGATATAAGGACTGATAATAGGGGATGGATAGGGGGACGGGGGGAGAGTTAGGGGTGCGGTGGGTTTGTCTTCTTTTGTTTTTTTCCTTTTTGTTATGTGTTGTTTGTCTATGTGTATTAATGGTGGTGGGTGTATAAAATATAAAATATTTCTACAGTAGGTGTGGATTTTCTTCAAGGGAATAGTAAAAGAGAAAAGGAAAGAGAATGGAAGGAAGGAAAAAAAGGAGAAGAAAGAAAGAAAAAAGGAAGAGCCATATGGAGGAAATAAGAAGAGAGAAATAAAGAGAAAAAAGTTAAGGAAGGAATATAAAAAGTGGAAATTATCGGAATGATATGCTTAGTTAAACATATTAAAATGTATGCAATAGACATAGGGCCTTCAAGAATTTATACACATACAGGAAAGGTAAGGAAAGACGTAACTTTTTAGTTTTGGGTACATCGTGATTATAGTAGAGTGAGAGCTAGATATATGTGATATGATGTATATATATGTTTAATTTTTTTTCTCTGTTTATGCCGAGGAAGATATTTTGGGAATGTATAGTACAAAGGGTGATTGTATAACCCAGTGTTATTCTGTGATGTGTTTCCGTTTGTCTGTTGGGGAGGTGTCTCTTCAATACATTCCCTCTTTCTCTTTCCATAGACTCACACCTAACATCAGATTTGCAAAGCCTAACATCAGACTCCAGAGATTTGAAAAAACATTTTACAAGACTCAAACCTAACATCAGATTTGCAAAGCCTAACATCAGACTCCAGAGATTTGAAAAAACATTTTACAAGACTCACACCTAACATCAGATTTGCAAAGCCTAACATCAGACTCCAGAGATTTGAAAAAAACATTTTACAAGGTAATTCACCTGACTGGTCTCTCTCCAATCAAGACACTGAGTGCAACTATTTCTTATTTCTGTTGGGCTATCATGGAATTATTTTTAAATATCATTGTAATATTCCAATCTTTTATTCTCCAAACTTTTTCACCCACCATGCTGTGCTTCAAACCACTCTCCCCCTAAACATTCTCACCAGGCATGTCTACCATCTTTCTCTTTCCACAGACTCACACCTAACATCAGATTTGCAAAGCCTAACATCAGACTCCAGAGATTTGCAAGCACTAGCCCTCCAGTCCCCTCCCACCACCAACCCACCCTAATGTTTACCTTAATATATACACACACCTTCTTACAGTAATTATGTGCAGCTGTCACTAATATTCCAGGATAAAGAAACCACTTCAGACTCACAGCCTTTATACTGACATTTTACCACATTCTTTTACACTTTTCAAAATCTATTTTGCTATGTAAACATACACTTTTCCCCTATATCATCACTCACTCTCAGTTTACCCTGCCTTATATCAGACTTATTTCCCTTCTCCCTCACCTTCTGTGTCCACTCCCTCTCCTTTAGATTGTAAGCTTGAGAGCCTTTCTACCTGCAGGCCACTTTGTATTTTAAGTGAACTACTACTGATTGTGCTCAAGGGCAGGGCACTCCTCTCCTTTTGTATAACTCAATTATTGCACCTACAACTGTTATTTACCCCTACTGTACTTGTTTGTGTTTTACTGTATCCCTGTAATGTTTTTATTCTTTGTATAGCGCTGCAAATTCTGCTGGCGCTTTATAAATAAATGATAATAATAAAATAAAATAATAATAATACATCCTGCGAGGTGTGAAGTAGCCACCTCAGATACTATTGTACCTACTGTTAAGAAATAACCGGAGCCAGAAAGCCCCAGAGAGGTGCGCTGGATAAAGGCCAATAAGATTCCCCTGATGACGGCAGCACTCCCGACAGAGACAGATGAAGTGATGGATCCTGTAGAGAACAGAAACAGAGAGGCGCCAAATAGGACAATAACGTCTGAAGAGCAGCAATACAGCACAATAGGAGGTCCCCCCCTACAAAAAACTACTCACAGGAGCAGCGGCACGTCAATAGTGCCAGACACAGCAGGTCAGATCTATTGAGAGTCGCCCGACAGACACACCATACGGATCAGGAAACCCAGAGCGTCAAATGGTCCACAAGATCCAATCCGGTGAAAGCAATTGGCAAACCAAGGAGGTGTGGTGGGGCGCCAATTCTGGATAGGTTGTTAGAGCGTGACCCACACAAGGCATACAGGATAGTGCCAGAAAGAGGAGCAGGCAGTAAATAATTTAAAAGACTGTTTATTAATAGTCAGTTAGAACCAGCATTGCGTTTCTCAGCTAAAAACTAGCCATTTCATCCGGCTGTATAAAATACCTTACTCCTCATGCACAATATAACCACTACAAGGTCCAATCAAAGCACGGCAAACCACACACGCCCCCCTAAAGGTGCGGTTATGAATAAAAATAACCCATCCAATCATATGTGGGAATAACCATCAACCCTAAAAAAGGGGGCGGCGTGTAAATAGTCTCGCTTATTGATACTGATCTGTCACATAAATATCACAAACAGCCATAATACTGCATGATGTATATAAATACAATACCTACATGACATAATAAAAACTGCTTCTATATATTCAGAAACATACAATACAGGTACTAATAATAATATTAATCTAAAAACAACATAATATCAATAATAAACCAATGTTACAAACAATAAAAATATATATATGAAAATATACAAATATAATAATACAACTACTACACATATACCTGTATTCAGTGCATTACAACATCATGATAATAAGATACAATTCATAATCTAAACATAACATTATAATAATATTGATCCAATCTCATATTATATCCAAAAAATAAACAAAAGACAAGAGCGCAACAGCCTCTCTAAGAGTAAAAGTTTTTACTAAACACAACAACGCAAGTACAAAATGTCATGTACAAGATTAAAAGCAAAACAAGCAGTGTGTGATAATATCACCATAGGTTTCTCCCCCGAACAGACGGGGGAGAAACCGATGGTGATATTATCACACACTGCTTGTTTTGCTTTTAATCTTGTACAGGACATTTTCTACTTGCGTTATTGTGTTTAGTAAAAACTTTTACTCTTAGAGAGGCTGTTGCGCTCTTGTCTTTTGTTTATTTTTTAGTTCTACACCTGAAAGGAGTCAACAAAGACCCTTTTGTTACTGAGAGCGGCATCCATACAACCCTCCATTTATCACGGTCGTAATAAGCGGAACTGTTACTTTTGCGGCTTTTCCAGCCCTGTGCCGCTCCACATTGTTGCTACAAACCAAGCTACTTTCCTATATCCTAAGGTCGGTAGTTTTACCTTCACATTGCGGGACTGTTTGAAAAGGTATCCGGTTCCCCTTATGTGGGTTATGTGACTGACTACTACGGACAATTGCCTTTACGTGACTCATCCTTCATCACATTTGCAGTGTATATTCACATTTTATATTTCTAGGTATTAAGGAAGCGCTTGTGTTCTGTTGCTTGTTTCTCATATTATATCCACCAGACTAATATGGCCAATCATAGAACAGTGTGTAATTCTAAACTGTCTTCCATAACTAACTCATAGGCCAGATAAGCATGGGGATACGGAAAGAAGGAGAAAAGAGAGGGAGCCATCAATACAGACCTACATCTTCTAAATAGTGACCCATTTGGAATGTAAGAAATATTCTGATTGTAAGAAATATTCACGGCTCTAAATGAGCACCCCTCCCTCTCTTTTTTCCTTGATCCCATAATAAATGTACAGATCTTGTACATTTATTATGGGATTGTCCAAAGATACAAAGACTGTGGGGAAAAGTCATATTTTGACTCTCAAAATAGATTATCAGCAAAACATATTATTTTTCTTTATGATAGACATAACAACTCTTCCTTTTGGAATTTTCTAAATGTAGTGATATGTATGGTTAGAAAATTAATTTTTCAATACTGGGCCTCACATATAGCTCCTCCTTTTAAGAAACTAGCCAATACTATGCAAACCCAATTATTTATTGAACAAAGAGATGTACAGGGCAATCTTGACACAAGAATAAACACATTTATTCATAAGTGGTAACCCTACATATTATTTATTCCAACTAGACTAAGATATAAAGTCCTACAACCTTTTCGAAATTCAATATTTATTCTTAATGAAAATTTACAGGGAAAATGGTGTTTTCCATCAGATGACCTAACCTAGCGAATATCAATAATATAATGTTGTACTTGTAGGTCATAAACTTAATCTCAAAAAAGTAATAGAAGAGAAGAGATAGGAAAATAAACTTCCTGATGGATCTGGAATCCCCCAAGAGTATCAAAGATTAAAAGGAGGAATTCATCGACACATTATGCTGAGCGATCAGCTCAATGGGTATGCAGGGAGATTTTTCTCCAATTTTTTCAACATATAAGTTTAATGTTATGTAGCATATCAAGGTCAGATATTGGATACAGGATATCCATTGTTAATAGTATATAATTATTCAGTTAATTTATCATTAGTTTAAATACAACATGTGTTTTAGTTATTTATTATGGTATAAAATTATACAAAATAGATTCACATTTCTATATTGCAAATAGATAAATCTGTTTTGTTATACGGACATCATATTCATATCATGCAGTGTTGCAGCAGTCTTTTATATTAGATAATTCAATGATGTCTGATTTTATTTTATGCATATGTTAGATCTTCCTCTTTTTATAAATAAAGTAAAAAAAAAAAAGATTAAGGCCATATTGACCTGGCCTGTACCCTCTAAAAAAAAAAGGATTCTAATGCTTTCTGGGTTTCTGTAACTTCTACAGGAAATTCATACTTGACTTTTCAAAACTGGTTCAGCCCATTACAGCTCTTAACAAAAAAGACACAAAATTCATCTGGACACCATAAGCACAGAAAGCATTAGAAGAATTGAAAAGATTGTTCACCTCTGCTCCTATATTAAGCTTGCCTATGCCCAAAAAAACATATTTTTTTAGAAGCCAATGCTTCAGAAACAGCAGATGGGGCAATATTATCAAAACGTTCTGGTTCCAAGGAAGTAAGTAATACATCCTGTAGCGTACTTCTCCCGTTCTTTATCTTAAGCTGAAAGCAACTATGATGTTGGAGATAGAGAGTTACTGGCAATTACGTTGGAACTGGAAGAATGGAGACATTTACTAGAAGGAACAAATTTTTCCGTGACTATACACCGGTCAAAGAAATGTAGAATATCTACAATCAGCACGAAGATTAAAACCAAGACAAGCAAGTTCTTCAGAGATTCTCTCTAATCATTACCTACAGACCTGGTTCACGTAACGTCAAGGCCGATGCTTTATCCCGTATGACTGAGAATAATTCCAAGAATACGGAAGTCAACAAGTCAATTCTACCGAAAGAAGGTTTTCTCGCAACTACTACCACCCTATGGGAAACAATCAAACAAACTAGTGACTTGGATGATCTACCAACTACCACACCTCCTTTACAATTACAGCATGGTCTATACATCTATAAGGACAAGGTATATGTTCCTCCCAGAGCTATTTCAGAGATATTACACTACTGCCACAATACCACATTAGGGGTCATAGCGGTATCAATAAGGCAAATGACCTAGTTTGCTGCAACGTCTGGTGGCCTACCCTTCCCAAGGATATCATCTCTTATGTATCTGCCTATCCCATATGTGCCAGAGCTAAAAGCTTCCATAAAAAACCCAAGGACTTCTGGAACTGCTGCCTATTCCTACTAGACCATGGAATGATATATCCATGGACTTCATCTTAAAATTACCCAAAGATCAAGGATATAATACCATTATGGTTAAAGTACATTGTTTTAGCAAAATGGCACATTTAATTCCAACTAAATGACTTCCCACTGCTAGTCAAACTGGTACGCTTTTCATTCAAGAAATATTCTGACTACATGGTATACCTGAATCCATCGTCTCTGATAAAGGTACGCAGTTCACCTCCAGGTTCTGGACCTCATTCTGTCAAGAACTGCACATTCAGGGATCTTTATCTACTGCCTTTCACCCTCAGTCGAATGGACAGAGTGTGCCATTCAGACCCTTGAATGGTATTTACAATGTTTTATTTCATATCTTCAGGATTATTGGAGTCAATTCCTGGCTTTGGCTGAATTTGCCTTTAATAATCAGATCCATTCTTCTATCAACACCTCACCATTTTATGCTAATTACAGCTATCATTCTGTTATGTTACCTAGCTCTCCCATAACCACTCTTGAAGCTGATAAATGCATTGAAACATTGATCTCAAACTTCATGATCATTAAAAGAACCTTAGTTAGAACTCAAGCATGATTTAAACATTATGCAGCCCACCACCGTAGTCCTGCCCCTTCATATAAATTAGGTGACAAGGTGTGGATATCAACTACATATTTAAAGCTGCAATGCCCTTCCAAGAAACTGGGCCCTCAATTCATTAGACCCTTTGAAATCATCAAGATAATATCATCTAACACTGTTAAATTTAGTCTCCCAAATGAATAGAAAATACACCCAGTGTTTCATATGTCTTTATTAAAACCAGCAGTGCCAGATCCCTTAACCTCCAGAGCTCCAGTTCATCCTGATCTTATTCTGGTCAATGGAATCAAAGAATATGACGTGCAGGAGATTCTGGATTCACACCTTTGGAGAGGTCGCCTACAATATCTCATCCATTGGCAAGGATATGGTCCTGAGGATAGATCTTGGGTGACAGCAAATGATGTTCATGCCCCTAGCGTGTTCATTCCTTCCACAAGGCACATCTTGAAAAGCCTGGTCGTGATAACCCCCTGAGGGCGCACCTTAGGGGGGGGGCACTGTAATGCTGCGCTACCTACCGTCCCTCCCGTGTCCTCCAGAGCTCCACCAAACACTTCTCCAGTGGAGACATGGTCCTATGATGAGCAGCCTGACTGGGTTTCTGGGCTCTCTCTTGTGGCCTCTCCACCATGGCCCCCACGATGTGCCAAAGCAATATGCAAGTGGGCATGTGCGTGACGTTCACCCAGAATTATGTGGCCATGCCCCCTCCAGTAAGATGCTCCACATCAGCTCCAAATTTAAATTACAAGTAAAGAGGAGTTTAGTCTATATATTAGCTAATGCCACACTTATTTGGTGGCTGTCAATCACACACATTCCCCATAAAGCACTTCTGCTTAGACAACTCAGTGCTCAGTTATTGAGAGAGCTCCCTAATGTTCAAACCTTTGTTACCTAATCCAGTGTCCTGCCTGAATTACCATGTATGAACCTTAGCTGCCTTCCCTGACCTTTCTGCTTGTCTTCCGCTTATGAACCTTTTCTGCCTGTACCAAGCTATTGCCTGTTTCTTTGACTATGATTATGGATCTTCCTTTATCAGCTGTGATTACCTGCTCTGGTATACAGTGACTGTGCCTAAGCTATTCTACAGGGCTTACCTGGTTCTATATTTATACCTGCTTAAGTATCTACACACACACACGTATATATATATATATATATATATATATAGATAGATAGATAGATACATATATCCCAAGTCTGACACTTGACCTTGTTTTTACATTGGCCTTTTTGCCTGCAAGTCTTCCATGTAGACCACTTATGACCAGACTTCTCTGAACAGTAGATAGGTGTACCTGGGTCCCATTGATCATCTGGGGTTGCTGTGTTTCTTGTTCAGAGAGGAATTGCCTGGTATTTCGGCGCTGGACTGACCGTAATAGGCGGGATCAGACTGATATACTACAGGAAAGTTCTACTCTGTGAAAAGCATTACTGGGCTATAAAAATGCACCCAGGTGGTAAATCGCCATAGAACAGGCTAACAATGTTATTGAGCCAGTTGTTCGTTCCTGTGAGTGCACTTCTCTCTGTATGTATTTAGTCTCCCTATGGGAAAAAAGGGGCAACCAGACGTGGACTCCTTGCTCAGTGTGCTTAGAGAAATGTAGCTACACCTAACTGAAGAGGCCCAATGAAGGCCGAAATGATCGTCTGGGGTTGCTGTGTTTCTTGTTCAGAGAGGAATTGCCTGGTATTTCGGCGCTGGACTGACCGTAATAGGCGGAATCAGACTGATATACTACAGGAAAGTTCTACTCTGTGAAAAGCATTACTGGGCTAAAAAGATGCACCCAGGTGGTAAATCGCCACAGAACAGGCTAACAATGTTATTGAGCCAGTTGTTCGTTCCTGTGAGTGCATTTCTCTCTGTATGTATTTAGTCTCCCATTGGTATCTACAAATTCTTAGCTGAAGGCACTGCTTGACATCTTCCGATTGTGAAGGGAAGTAAGCATGATATGGCTTTTATTTGCTACACTGTTT